>NC_092205.1:52567767-52656365 GCF_043381705.1 Parasteatoda tepidariorum
TTTGACTTATCAATATATATAGAATTATTCTTCAGAAAAGGATATATTTTTTATTAAAAACTCGTGTGTTTAAATTAGAAAATCGTAAAACCCCAAATAGGCACTGCTGTCTCAACTTTTAATATTACAACATAACAAACTTACTAAAAAGTAAAAACACCTAAAAAAATCGTTATAAAAAGGCTTCACTATTAACGAAAACAAAATATTAATCCTTTACAGAAAAAAGATTATGAAACGCTTATTTTCATTCTCAGAACTTCAATAAACATAGATTTCTCGAAACAGAGGAATCTTTGTCGAAATATGTTAATGAGTTTTCTTTCTTCTGTTCTCTTGCATAATATCAGGTTTGTAAGACACAGGTTGTTGCTCGTTTCGAAAATTATTTCTTTCTTTTTTTTTCTCTCAGCCAGCTTGGCGCATCATTAGGTTCTACACTACAATCCTGTCGAAAGAGCAATCAGATGTTTACAAACAGAAGAAGCGACAAATGGTGGTTAGAAAACCTCAATCTAAGAGTTTGTTTTACCTTGAACTAAATTGTATCGATTAGTATCACGGGTCATAAAGTGCGCTGAAATAATTTTCATTGAGAAAAATAAAGAATAGTAAAAACAAGAGAATGGAGCAAAACATTTAGAGGCATAGAATATATCTGTTGAGAAGCTGTTAATAACATCTAAAGAATGTATATGTAATATGTACACTGGGAAAAAAATTGTTAAAACAACCAGAATATGATAAAGTTTACCGTGTTCCTGGCTCTAGGGGAACACCAAAAAGTTTCTAAATTTCATAGAGCATTTCGATGATTAGAATGTTTTGATGTAAAATAAATAGAAAAAGTATTTAAACGTCTTTTTGTTATTAATTCTGATAATATAAAGATCCAAAATGAGATTTTTCATAGAATATTAAATGGTTTGCAAAACAGACTACAGAATTCGTTTTTATAATGCAAAACTTTTAAGAGATTTCAAGAAAATAAAGTGAGTAAAAAGTTGAGATTATTTAAATAAATTGCTAATAGAAATCAATACAATTAAAAATTGTATCAGCATCCTATTTGCCCTATTTCGATACAACAGCGTTTCATGAATTTCTTAAAATTTCTTCGTCTAGGATAAACTTGTCAAAGATACATCCTCAATAATAATACAAATTAAAAAAAGAATTTAAAACTGAAAAGAGTGTGATAATAGACAAAAGAAAAATTTTTGAAATAGTGCATAATATGCACTATTTCAATAATTCTGTTTACACTGTCCTTTTCAATGTTTTATTCATCACATAACAAATAATTGCATTCATTATATATCACTATTCTGTTCTTCTTTAATCTTATCGAGTAAGAATATCGCAATTTAAAAACTAAACTAGAAATGAATTATAAAATTAATTTTAAATTGCTATAGTTTAAACTCAGTAGGACTATACCTACACTGTAAAAAATTTCGAATCAAATTACGGTATAAAGTACTTTGAAAACATCATCGGTAAAATTTACTTGCAACCTAAATTATTATACCATAATTTTTACAGTAATATTAATTAAATCAGAGTGATTCAGCGATTAGAGTTATAAAATTAGAGTGATACTATAATGATTACTATAAAGATTACGATGTATCAGATTTTTTTGTTTTCTATCATGTTCCGATAAAAATCAATTTTACGGTGAAAAGTACCCTCACTGTAAAAAGTACCTGAGAGCCGCTACTTATTATAGTAATTTAATCTGAAATATTTTACAGTGTAAATCTCCAGATCCTTTTTGAAAACGAAACTTTAACTAAGCGTCTTTAAAAAACTATAGCATGAATCCGAAATCAACTAAGATTAATTAAAAAATTACATAATTTAATTACTAATTTATATAATTTAGTATTCTAATTTTAGTATTAATCTAGAGGTAATGTTATTAAAAAGTTGCTTGATACATCCCGCATTCTATTATTCATCTTTCTGTGTGCACTGATCTCATAAGAACCTCGTAATTTCAAAACAAATTATTAAAAAAAAGTAATTACATTGTCAAAGTTTAGACTTATCATGACTATACTGACATCATCAGATCCTCGTCAAAAGCCAAACTTCAACTAGTCATCAACCGAAAACAATAACTAGTCATTAGAGATGAACGAACAGAAATTACATAATTCAGCAATACAACTAGAAAAAGTTGTATAACTAAATTATGTAATTTAGTTACAACATTTATCCCATAGTATTTTGATCTTAGTTATCTCTATGTACTGATCTTGTAACAATCTTATAACTTCGAAACAAATTATTGAAAAAACAATATTGAATTGTCAAAAATTGGACTTATCATGACTATACTGATATCATCAGATTCTTTTCAAAAACTTCAACTAGTCATCTGCCAAGAACAATAACTAGTCATTAGAGATGAACGAAAAGCAATTACATAATTCAGCAATACAACTAGAAAAAGTTGTATAACTAAATTATGTAATTTAGTTACAATATTTATCCCATATTCTTTTATTTATCTTAATTATCTCTATGCACTGATCATGTAACAATCTCATAGTATCGAAACAAATTATTGAGAAAACAATATTGAATTGTCAAAAATTTGACTTATCATGACTATACTGATATCATCAGATCCTTTTCAAAAACTAAACTTCAACTAGTCATCTGCCAAGAACAATAACTAGTTATTAGAGATGAACGAAAAGAAATTATATAATTCAGCAATGCAACTAGAAAAAGTTGTATAACTAAATTACGTAATTTAGTTACAATATTTATCCCATATTCTTTTAATCTTTTGCACTGATCTTGTTACAATCTTATAATTTCAAAACAAATTATTGAAAAAAATTATTCAATTGTCAAAAATTTGACTTATTATGACTATACTGATATCATCAGATTCTTTTCCAAAACAAAACTTCATCTAGTCATCAACCGAAAACAATAACTAGTCATTAGAGATGAACGAAAAGCAGTTACATAATTCAGCAATACAACTAGAAAAAGTTGTATAACTAAATTATGTAATTTAGTTACAGTAATTATCCCATATTCTTTTATTTATCTTAATTATCTCTGTGCACTGATCTTGTAACAATCTCATAATTTCGAAACAAATTATGAAAAAAAAATACTAAATTTTCTAAAATTTGACTTATCATGACTATACTGATATCAACCGATCCTTTTCCTAAACTGAACTTCAATTAGTCATCAACCGAAAACAATAACTAGTCATTAGAGATGAACGAACAGAAATTACATAATTCAGCAACACAACTAGAAAAAGTTGTATAGCTAAATTACGTATTTTAGTTACAATATTTATCCCATATTCTTTTAATCTTATGCACTGATCTTGTTACAATCTTATAATTTCAAAACAAATTACTGAAAAAAATTATTGAATTGTCAAAAATTTGACTTACCATGACTCTGCTATTTGACTCATCAGAATCTCTTCAATTAATCATCATTCGAAAACAATAGCCTGAATCCAGAGTCATTAGAGATAAATAAAAAGCAATTACAGAATGTGTAGAACACAACTAGTAATGAAAGTTGAGAGAATGATTTTTCACATTCTTATTTGACAGAGAGAGAGTGCCAATGCAAAAGCATCAAGATACACAACGCACACCTTGTCTTGTGAAATTGGCTCTCTTCCAAAAAACCTGTTGGAGATGATGCATACACGTTCTTTTTTTTATTTCTTTTCGTAACTGTTTGTTAATATAACATCATTAGATGGGTCAGTGATTTAACCGAAGAAGAAATCGAAAAAAATGGAGTTGAAAACCGGCATCACCACGAGGCCTAAGGGTTGCCCTTAAAAGAGGTTTTATCCGTAGCGCGACGAACAGGTGAAATGAAGAGTCGAATGAAGAAGAAATAAGAAGGAAGAAACGAGAAGAATGTCGCATAAAAGTTAATATCTAGCTATAAAAAAAAACTATTGAAAGACGTTACAGCATTTCGAAATCAAGTCATGTTTAGTTGAAAGTGAAAATAGCTCCTCTTATTATGAAGGCATCAGGGTGTCAAAAACGGGGCACGAGATTTGACAATTTGATTATGTAATTCTGTTGTAGGATTGAAAGTATTTCAACCGGAACACCGATTTAACTTTAGTCGTTTTAGATTTATGTGCAGTAAGCAAAAAAAGCAGACACTTTTCATTACTTTTGATCAAATGGTCTCATTTTGTCGTACTAAGATTCAATCTTAGTACGAGTTTGTTAGTCGTTTTAGACTTATTCAGATTCAATCTTAAGATCTATCTATCAATTAAGATTCAATCTTCGTACGAGTTAGTCGCTTTAGATTTATGTACAGTAAGCAAAAAAAGCAGACACAAAACTTTTGATCAAATGGTCTCATTTTCTCGTACTAAGATTCAATCTTAGTACGAGTTTGTTAGGCGTTTTAGATTTACTCAGATTCAATCTTAAGATCTATCTATTAATTAAGGTTCAATCTTCGTACGAGTTAGTCGTTTTAGATTTATGTAAAGCAAAATTAAGCAGACACCTTTCATAACTTTTGTTCAAATGGTCTCATTTTCTCGTACTAATATTCAATCATAGTACGAGTTTAGTCGTTTTAGATTTATTCAGATTCAATCTTAAGATCTATCTATCAATTAAGATTCAATCTTCGTACAAGTTAGTCTTTTTAGATTTGTGTACCGTAAGCAAAAAAAAAACAGACACCTATCATAACGTTTAATCAGATGGTCTCATTTTTTCGTACTAAGATTCAATCTTAGTGCGAGTCCTTTTAGATTTATTCAGATTCAATCTTAAGATCTATCTATCAATTAAGATTCAATCTTCGTACAAGTTAGTCGTATTAGATTTATGTACAGTAAGCGAAAAAAAAGCAGACACCTTTCTTAACTTTTGATCCAATGGTCTCATTTTTGGTACTAAGATTCAATCATAGTACGAGTTTAGTCGTTTTAGATTTAATCAGATTCGATCTTAAGATCTATCTATCAATTAAGATTCAATCTTCGTACGAGTTGGTCGTTTTAGACTTATGTACAGTAAGTAAAAAAGCAGGCACCTTTCATAACTCTTGATCAAATGGTCTCATTTTCTCGCACTAAGATTCAATCTTAGTACGAGTTTGTTAGTCGTTTTAGATTTATTCATATTCAATCTTAAGATCTATCTATCAATTAAGATTCAATCTTCGTACGAGTTAGTCGTTTTAAATTTATGTACAGTAAGCAAAATTAAGCAGACACATTTCATAACTTTTGTTCAAATGGTCTCATTTTTTCGTACTAAGATTCCGTCCTAACGATTCAAGGGCCTTACCGTAAATATGCAAATTAATTTGTGCTGGCGATATCTTACGTTACCATATCTTAACAGAATCTTAAGTTCTTCATCTGAGATCTTGGCGATATCTTAAGATTTAAAAACGTACTTTCTCTGAATAAGCATATCTATTTCATCTCAACGGATTTGGATTTTAATACTCAATGCACGAAGAGGGGTGCAATCGCAATCTTGAAAATATAATTCTGAATGTTCAGACAGGAGATGTGTTGAAAGTTCGGGTGTCTTAATGTTCACATCACTCTTAGTGGTATTTTAAACTTTTATTTCTCAACAACTACTGACTTTCTAATTTTATATTTTTTCACTTAGAAATGAGTAGATTAAGTTGGTGTAAAAAATTTGCATATCTTACTACGCAAGAAAAAGACAACTATTAGTCAATTAAATAATAAAAAATAAAAAATAATCATAAAAAATATTTTTTCAATGAACTATTTCTGAATAAACAAGTTTTATATTGCGTGGAAAATTTTGTTTGATTCCCTTTATTAGTTCTGGTTACATAAATATACTATTTAAATAATTGGCACCATTAATTTAATAGTAAATACATTAAAAGTAAAATCAACGTCAAATTTTCAACTGCTTTCCTACATTAACTATTGGGACCACATTTTCCAGAAGACAACTACTCCCCACGTTTAAAGGGCTAATAATCCAAATTCGTAGGAAAAAAGTCATACTTTTTCAGGGAATGTAAGTTTTGAGTCTGATTTTCTAACTAAAATCATCATCAGTGCAAATTAATTTACATATTTACGGCTAGGCCGTAGAGCCATAAAGAGTTTGATAAAGTGAAAATATGATCATAAGATAAAAAGTTATTCAAGATAATAATTTTTTTTTGCGCAGATCTCTTTTGCTTTTCTTCCCCCTAGATTATTAAATGTAGATATATTCTACGTTATTAAAAGAAAATATAATTACACAGACAAAATACACACAAAGCTATTCATCCGAATCACTAAAGTTTAAAACCAAGCGAAATATTTGAAATTACAGTATTTTCAATCATTAAATCATAAAATTAAAAATCATTAAATCATTAAATCAAAAATCATAAAATCATTAAATCAAAAATCATTAAATCAGAAATCATTAAATCAAAAATCATTAAATCAAAAATCATTAAATCAGAAATCATAAAATCATTAAATCAGAAATCATAAAATCATTAAATCATTCAATCAAGTTTTTTGAACTAGTGTTATTAGTAAAGTTAAGAAAACTGAGTTTTGGAAATAGTTATAGCGTTTTTTACAGATAGAGGAGGATATGTCTGAGACAAATATATTCGTATTTATTTAGATCATCAATATTTTTTTAATGTTTTCATGCATAAAAAAATAGTAAACAATTCAATAAAGTTCTTTATTGTTAATACATTTGTTTTATTTGGCTTCACCCAATAACATCTTTATTTACAGGATATGAGAAAAAAGATAATCGTCAGTCGTATTTCCTTAAAGCAGCATAAAATCAAGCTATAATAAGTATAATATAAAGTGAAATGAATGGTTTAATAATTCAGTTATTGTTTCAATTGATTCATTTAATGATTTACTGGTACAGAAGTTGAAGTATAGAATAAGTGTTTCAATTTGAGATTCAGTGACCAATTCAAATAGTGATTCAGTTACTAATTTAGTCATTCATTAGCTAATTTAGTGTTTTTTACTCACTCGTTAATTTAGTTAATCGTACAATGATTGAATTTGGGATTTAGTTATTTAGATAGTAGTGCTGTGATTAAATAAGTGATTCAGCGATTCATTGATTCGGTTACTTATGATTAAAATAGTAGTTCCAATCAATTATTTTTGCTTGTTGACTCTTTTACAAAATTATTTATTCACTTGATAATTCATTTATTTAATCGTTGAGAAACCGAGTAAGTTAAATATACACTAAGAAATATGTATGGTCAAAACAGAAAGAATGTGGTAAAATTTAGCGTGTTTCTGGCTGTATAGCCATACGGCTATACCGAACCATACGTTAACCATACGGCTATACCGAAAACATCGGTAATTTTTACCGAAGTGCTTTGAAAATGATTTTTGTAAATTTAACCATAAAATATTGTGAAAAAATATCGTAAATGTGACAAAATTTTATGCATTTAGAAAGGAATAAATTATAGAAAGGTTGAAAAACAATTCTATTGAAGGTTCAGGATTCGTATAATGGTGCATATACAATTTTGTAAGGGTCGTTGTATATTGTATTGGTTGCTGTGTATTGTATTGTTTACTCCAAAAATTGAAATTTCTGAATATCTATATATTATCTATGTTATTTTATTAGTTTAACTTATCTGATATATATCTATTCCTTTAATATTTCTTACGCAATATAATCACATTCAATTTTTTTCGCTTATATGTTCTTATGATTTTTTTCGGAAATGTAAACATTATTTTTATTTAATGAATTTCATTGAATGTCATGATACATTTATATTCTTTAAACAATATAGCATTTTTTCAGTAGCCGATATCATATTTTTTGTCAGTAGCAGCTTCGGTGTTCCTAAAAATGAAATAAAAATTTATTAAATTAGAATACAAATTGATCCAATGGGTTCTGGAATCTTGTTGGGTTTTTTTTATTGTGTATCACTTTTATTAGTTTTTTTTTTTTTTATCTTTCTGTGTAAAAAATAAATATTTTTATCTTTTTTTAATTTTAAACTGACTCTAAACAAATCCTTGTTATTATTTTTCTAACATTAACATTCCCATTAAATACTTTGAAAACCAACATAATTCACCTTTTGCAAAAAAATTCAGTACAGATATCAAAATAATTTCCTTTGTTTCAGCTTTTATCAGCCGTTCAAATAAACTGTGTGCTTACGACTTTGACCGACATAAACTTGAATAAATCTCTAAATTGCGGTGTTTTTCCTTAATGTAAATATTTACTTTTCCATTAAACATTTATTACCTGAAATAAAAATAAAAGAATGCACAGAAAAAAAGATTCGAGATCATACATGAGCTTTATTCAAAGCTGTTTCATTTATTTAAAAAAAAAAACTTTTACATGAAATTCTTCTAGTGTTACCAGAAAATGTCGGAAATTTCATTTCCTTACAATATTGTGGCTGGAGTTGCTTATAATTTATTCAAACCAGTAAAGAAAAAAGAGATTTATTTTATTACTTCCTGCCCCAACCAATAAATTGTAGTATTAAGATTTCAACATCTTGTTTTTAAAAAAAAAGCTCAAAATTATTAATTTAATTTATTTACCTTAACTTTTGATTGAAGGAAACAATCATAAAATTAAGTTTTAATAAAACTTTAATTAAGATTTATATATATGTTACCGTTAAAGTGTGTAATTCATTTATTTCATAGAATAATTAGGTATTTCATGAAATAACTAGAAAAGTCAATTAAAGTATACAATAGATAAAAAGTTTCATACTTTATCTAGTTATTCTAAGAAATAACTAGTTATTCAATGAAATAACTAATGATATACGGTTAAAGTGAAAAATAAACAATTTCAAAGTAATTTTATGAATTAATTTATCTTAAATCACAACACCAAGAATAAATTATTGTAGACTAGTGAAATTTCGGCAATGCGTTTGTTTGAGTAACATATTTAATTGATTAAAGTTTCGAGATCCCAGGTTGATGCAATTAAAAGAAAAACCCATTTCAAATGTGAAATACTGGTACATTAACAGCCTGTGGAACCACCAGAATTTTTAATGCAAGCATGCAAACGGGCATGCATTGTGTCATACCGATGCCGTAAGTCCTTTTGTAGGATGGAGTTCCATGCCTGCTGCACTTGGTCAGTCAATATGGGGATAGTTAGTGATGATCAATACAGAGATGGTTAACGCTAAAGTTTCCGTAAATTGATGTCCCACGCGTACATGATTGGTGATAGATATGGTGATCTAGCAGGCCAAGGCGACATGTCGAGATTCTGTAGAGCATGTTGGGTTATAACAACAGTATGAGTGCGAGCGTTAATCTGTTGGAAAATACCGCCTAGAATGCTGCTCAAGAATGGCAACAAAACAGGTTGAATCACCAGGCTAACGTGCAAATTTGAAGTTTAGGTGCGTGGAATAACCACAAGAGTGCTCCTGCTGTCATATGAAATTGCTCCCTAGACCATAACTTCAGGTGTAGGTACAGTGTGTCTAGGTCGGAGAATGGTCTGTAACAGGCTCTCAACTGGCTTCCTTCTAGCCAATATACGACAACCATCAAGGCAATATACGACAACCACCGGTTTTCATCAGAAAACACAATAAATCTCTATTCTGTCTTCCAGTGGACTCTAACTCGACACCACTCACGTCGTTAATGGCAATGGTTTGGAGTGAAGGGAATGCAAGTTACAGGTCATCTCGCTCGGAGCTGTACATGAAGTAGCCAATTTATAACAGTTCGTCGTGTCACTGCAGTGCTAACTGCAGCTTGAATTTTTGATTCAGCTCTGTACGGTACGCCACAGCCTTACTCCGTACACAGTAGTCTTCCCTCTGAGTAGCGCGGCGTGACCGCCCAGAACCTGGTGTGCTTGAAGCAGTACCTTCCCTTTATCTCTGTTGCAAACAATCATGCACAGTGAGCCATGATGGCTCGTGGGATAGAGCGTTCGCCTTCCAATGAGGTGAACCGAGTTCGAATCCCAACGATGGCTGGTCGGTCCGCCTCCGGCTTGCACCGACCGCAGTGCTAACGTAAAATATCCTCAGTGGTAGACTGATCATGGGTTAGAGTTATGCGCCAAGCGCGAAATTTGAATAGACATCACCTTTTAGTTGTATAAAGAAGCCTACCAAATTTATTTTATCTAGCACAACCCCAAAGTGCGTTTTTGAGTCTGGTCTGGTTTTGTAACTTGAAATATCGTCTTCATTAATTAATTAGCATATTTGTAATCACTCAAATCACTCCCTCAAACTATAAAGAATGATTCCTAGAATGTAAAGAACCGAGTATTAAATCAAAAGTTATTTTGAGTAGTCCCTTTTTTTTTTTTTATGCACTGTGCATTAGAGATAGGTTATGATTGAATTTCGTTTTGTCGAATGAACTGTGGAATGTGGCTTAATTAGTTTATTTTGTAGAACCATCTAATGCAGTGTTTCTTAACCTTTTTGGTACAATGAACCCCTTTTAAAAATTTTTAAGATGTCTCGGACCACCCTGTGAAAAAAATAATTACAAAAAACATCAATTATTAGAAAACATTTAATTTTATTATTTTAATAGTATACAAATTTTTAAAACTAAAATTTTTAATGTGACGGTTGTTGCTACTTTTCCTCATTAATAAATTGAATTGAGGGATGGTTTTCGACAAAGCAACGCTCATATCATGTTCAACATTCAATCGATTTCGATGTTTTGCTTTTATTGTCACGAGAGTGGAAAATTCCGCTTCGTTAAGATACACTGTAGCACGGAATTATAGCTGCCATAGCTCTCTTTACAAGCAATGGGTAGGCTTCTCTCACAGAAGACCAGAACTCTTCGAATCTACAACTCATCTTTTATATTTGTCTCATCCAAATTAAAATATTTTTTAAATGAAACCTGAAGTACTTCCAGGTGTTTAAGCAATTCATTTTTCAAGTTATTCAGTAACAAATTATCTTGCCGAGATCCATTTTCAGAAATTTCAGAAAGCACTTCGTCCAATTTTTGAAAGTTTGCATAGATCTCATTTTGAATTTTATTTTTTCAAAGTGGCATTTTCAATAAGAATGCTTGTAATCTCTCAGTTGCATCCATGATGGTGATATCTGGCCCTTGAATTAAAAGACTTATATTGTTCATGTGGTTAAAAATATTTGCCAGGTAAACCAATTTATATGTAAATTTTTTTTTAAATATTCGAAGAGTGGTAATCTTTTTCTTCTAGAAACTTCTGTTTCAACATGAAAATTCGCTTCAAAACCTGCCCTTCCGTGTGGTACAGAAATACCTCATGCTCTGCGTCCATTTCTTGACACAGTGTTTTAAAAAGACGATGATTAAGAACTCTACTTCTAATAAAATTCAGTTTTAATAACTATTGATAATACTTCTTTTAAGCTGGTTGGAAGAGTTTTTGTAGCCTATGCATGTCTGTGTAAAACACAATGAGTACGAGAACATTTGGAGACTCTTTTTTAACCAACAGGGCAAAACCAGATTTATAGCCAAGCATCGGAGGTGCTCCATCTGTACAAAGTGAGTGAAGTTTTTCTTTCCAGTCGAAGTCGTGTTTGGTAAAGAAAACATTTAACATTGCTACAACATCAACTGCCTTTGTAATGTGCAAAAGAGACTCACCAAATGAGAATTCCTCTTTGATAGTATCAATTCATCGATGATCTGTTTCAAGATATTGCACGAAATTTCAACTATTCTTGAATGTATCACATCATTTGACAATGGAATAGCTTCAAGTTTTTCTCTCTGTTCCAGTCCACAAAATAATTCAACCATTTTCAGCGCACATGGCTTAATTAACGTCTCTCCAATAGTATGCGGTTTCTTGCTTTTGGTCAATACAATATGCAACTTAGAGAGATGCCTCAACCAGAGGTTTTTGTGGAATACCAAATCCAAGTTTGGTTAATGTTCCAGATTTCAAAAATTGAGTTTTCTTCTTAGTAAAAAATTCTAGATCTAGAAACCTGGACAAGGTGTCAAATGCACGTAGCTTGATTGGGGATGATAAAAAAATAGCACAGCGGACGTCATCAGGGGGTTGCCACTGATGGTGCAAACTGAAAGCCGGTTAGTGGAGGATGTTAAAAATATGACAGGGATATTAGAGGGCTGTGTGCAGTCAGCACTGAATTTGGGGTATCTCGATCACCTAGTTTTAAATATCTACCTATGTATTTTCACCTTTTAGAAGAAAAAAAAGATCAATGTTATTTAAATATTACTGATCCAAGCGTTTTAAAAATTAGGAGTAGTTAGCGGACCCCCAAAATATGACCCATGAACCAAGAAACCCTGATCTAATGCGATAGGTAGGAAATATCAGACTTTTTCCTGCATTAAGCAGCTGCGTGATGCTGCCATTTATTGAAAGAGTGCTTCGTTTTCCAATAGTACAGGATCACACAGGATATAAAAAGCTCCTCATGTGAATAGAGGAAATATTGTGTTCTTAAAGCAGGGATTCTAACTCCTGTCCTGCCGGACATGAGAGTGGCAGATCTGCCCTTTCAAATAAAGTATAAACCTAGCTGAAAAATGCTAAGTGGCATCCTAAATTGTTTAAAGCACACTTATTACTCCAAAATCATAAGGTATTCGATGATGAAAAATAAAAATATTAATTTATTATCCTTATCGAATGGCTTAGCTTTCAGCCTCCGAAGAACGTGAACCAGATTTTCACTGGCTGTGGAACTGGCTATCTATAATTTCTGGTTATTTAACCGTATTACTTAAAAACAATTAATTAACGACTTTTTTTCGGAGTTAAAAGTTTGCATACCAAATTTTTTATTGTTATTTGACTGTTTCGATTGCGTATTGCAAAATAACTATTAGATAAATTGCTATTTAAACATTTTTCCGAGACATTTCAAGCACTTTATGCAACAATAACCTTATATCATTAAATCAATTAAAATTGGAAACGCTTTCATCTCTCTTGAGTCTTAGCATTTTTTAACATTTGAGTTTCAACATTAACAAGTTTTTAACACTTTTAAAAAAAAAAATTTACGTAATAAAAAAATTTATTTGAGTCTTGAGATTTATACCTGGGAATATCTAATCTCTCGATCTCTGATTTATTTTTTCTTACTATTGCAACATCAACTCAAACGCGAGCTTATAAAACGGAGACCTCAAATAAGATAAATATTGCTACAACAATAGATATATAATCGTTATTTAAAGTAAGGAAATGAGAAAAATTTGCTAAAAACCACAAAAAATTGCAGTAACGTTCGAACAAATTATAATAATGAAAAAAAAAATCTAATTAACTTCCTGAGTGAAAGTGGCAATGTTAACGCGTCAAATTACAAACCTGCAATTAATTTTCTGCGAGATACAAAGTGGCACTCATAGTATTTTTACTACAATTTTAACAGGCAATAATTCTTGAACTAATTGTAGAATGTTATATTCTTTTATTCCATAGTACCCTCTACATTTCTCGTCATACGTTCGTAATTTTAAGCCTCTAAATCTTATAGTTTTTCCGCATCAAAATAACATGTAATATAAAGTTTAGCATCCAAAGCAGTGGGAACACTATTTACATTTTATACACATGCACACACACGCACAGACCCACATAATATATATATATATATATATAAAGAAAGAGAGAGNAGGCGTGTGATGAAGTAGTACATCAAGTAATGAAGCATTCCGTGAGTTTTCTATCTTTTCTCTTCAAAGATCAAAATATTTCTGCGGCCTAATGTTCTGAAATGTCCCGAACTTACTGCGCATAAGCTGCAATTTGCAATTACATAGAACACATAATATATATATATATATATATATATAAAGAGAGAGAGAAATAATTCGGATATATTGAGAATTCAACAAATTCAAGAATTTTCAGTGCTAATATTATACATATCCTACTACATGGCACTGCAATAAAAATAAAATTAAAAATCTTCAAGCATTTATTAACAACTTTTTAAGAAGAATTTTGCATATGAAGTGGTTCCATAAACTTTGTAATGCAGAAATCCTTAGAAAAGCAGAACAGAAACCAATTTTGGAAATTAAAAAACGTAAAAGGGAATAGATTGAATATGATCTACACAGACCTGAAAAATTTAAAGATAAAACAAGTTTTTGTTTGGAACCCTCAAGGAAATCGAAAAAGAGGAAGACCTAAAAATACTTGGCACAGGACGATTGTAAACGAATTGGAAACGGAGAGACGTGGAGAGACGCAAAATATCTGGCCACAATTAGAGTGAGATGGTAAGCTATGATAGACTCCCTATGTTCCAATTCGGAGTCAAAAAGAATTAGGGGTATTGGAGAAAAAGCGCTTTCTTTTAATTGTATTACAACTTATAAACTTTAAAAAAAATTAATTTCATGAATTCGTTACACTAACGAGTGGTCAATGTCTGAGTGTTGGGTGGTCTGAGTTCATTTTTAGTGATAATCCCAATGCATGTGTTTGGTAACTTTACGCATTGTCCAACTCAGTCTAGCGACGCTTGCGTTGTGATTTAGGCCTACACAACTCAACCGAATTATTCATTTAAAATTTACAATAATAAAAAGAACTAAGCTGTATTAGTTACAAGCTAACTACTACTGAGGAGGACAAAACTGAAAATATCAAAACTTGTTCAATTACTGGCAGAAAAGAATGAGTTGAAAAGTGATTATTCGAAACAACCACGAGTTCATCAGATAATCATACAGATTTCGATGTTTTTAATTCTATCTTCTTTATTGGTGACTAGTTTTTCATAATTTTCTGGCCATATCATTAGTATTGCCTAGGGTTCTAAGAATATAGCGATCGTTATAGAGCAAACTCAGTATAGAGATCTTGGTGAGCAGATTCTAGCAAAGTAATTTTTTCTTGGTTTGACCAGAGAATAACAATCAATAATTTCCACCTAATCAAAGTGATAACTACAATCCAAAGTTCCACCTAATAACCACAGCATTAGACAGTTTCCACAATCTTCCACAACAAAGATAACAGTCATGCACTGTAAAAAAATTCCTTATCAATTTATAGTATTAAGTACTGAATCCGTAAAATCCATTTTATCTTAAAATCCTTTTTTACCGTGAAATATTATACGGTAATTTTTACAGCAACATTTACTTAATTAGAATTATTCAGCTCTAATTAATACTGTAAAAATTACTCTGTATAAGAATTTTTGTTCCATAACATGTTCCAGTAAAAATGAATTTTACAGTAAGAAGTACCGATACCCTAAATGCCGATACTTCTTACTGTAATTGGATGCTTAATATTTTGCAGTTTACGAAGTTTAATCATTTCAGTTTATATTTCAGCACTTTTTCTTTTCAAAAAATCTTTTCTTTGATTACTTTTCACACCAGAAGAAATTATCACCGTCGAAAACATTTTGCTGTTTTCATCAAACATATTTTTTTCTGTGGCAATTACCAAGCAATGCAAGCATGAAAAATAAATTCAAGAAACAAATATAAAACATAATCCCAAAGGTGAATGAATTTCTAAGGTCAAAAAGTTTTGGAAGGAATGCATAATATTATGCGTATGAAAGCAAGGTCTTTGAAAGGGACGTAAACAATAAGAAGGTCGTCAATGTATATAATTTTAAATGTTCATAAGTGTTGAACACTGGTCGAAAAGTGTGGAATTCAATGTTTGGCGTCGTAAGATATAAAAGTGGAATTTCAATGATTGTATAAGATAAAAAAAATCGTAAACAATTATTTCAAAAATTACAAATTATTCTTAGTAAACTCTATTATTTTGATGACAAATGATTTATTAAATGAGCAAATTATTTTTTATAGCACAGTTTGGACTTCCTTGGATTTTTCTGCGGTAATAATATTCGTTAGACTTTTGCCTTAGTCCAATAAAACTTGACTATTTCTTAGAAAAATTTGTACCCACGATAATTTTGATAAAAAGCTTTGCTATATAATTATGAATTACGAATGATACCTGAAAACACCCCTGCTCCCCTTTGTACGTTGCTCTTTTTTTTTTTCTTTTTTGTGAATTAGGAGTGATTTGAGAGAAAGAATTAAACTTTTTCCGAATAGGCGAGTGAGGCATTCTTTCGGGTGTATTTTCTTAATATTGAATTGAATGAAACCAATATCAAGACTATCGGACAAATAGTTTAGAAATTATAAGCGTTTTGTGTACAAAAAGTACAAATTTGAACGTGCACCTATTTGCGCATCTGATATTGCTACCTAAACAAGTTATTATTCCTTCTACGCATTTTTTCCCGCTTTTTCTCATAAACTATACACAAGTCACTGAAGCAAATAGTTCAAAAGTTGCAAAAAACTATACGCATATAAAGTACTACTTTTGACTCGCACCTAAGTGTTTACTTTACATTGCTACCCAGGATTTATCTGGACATGTAAAGTAGGTCTTCCGATGTAATTTTGTTTACGCTTAATCAAATTAAACCAATTCTGACATGAACGAACTAATAGTTTGGAAGTTATCAAAATTCAATATACAAAAAGCTCAATTGGTACTTGCACTTATTTACGAAACTTACATAGCTATTACATAGCTAGGCAATGAGGGATTGCTTCATATATATATTTTTCTCATTTAATTTAATGAGACAAAACAGCTAATGTTCAAAAAATGATTTTTTTTATTAAGAAGTACTATTTCTTAATTGCTCTTATTTTGAAGACAATTGCACTTATTATAGCTAATTTCTATACTATTCATGTACATCGGATACAAATTAAAACACATTGGAAAAAACTCGTCACTTGCCTCTTTATAAGAAATCTTTATAAGAAATTTTATTCTCTTCCTCCTCAAACCCCCATTTTCTCAAAAAAGGAGAAAACGTTTGGAAGAGAGTGGGGGAGTTTTCAGGTATTATTAANATATTACTATTTTTTGACTATTTCTTTCTAAAAATAAAAAATTAAAAAATTTAAAAAAAATTATATGTATAAACATTTGTAAGCGTGAGATTTATAAACTAAAATGATAGCTAAAACAAATAAATTCTCATAAGTTTCCCTCACATTAATTTTATGAAAATATGCAGCATTTCTAACGATATATAAGACTTGAGCTTGAATTTTTTTAAAACTATTTTTAAAAAATTATATAGTGATTATTACCTTCCAACAGTAATTTGTTGCAGCTGAATTAGATTTACAGAGCATTATTTTTAGTAATAAAAATTCGAGTACCAATTATAGATTGTTACGTCTGATTCACTCAGTTTTTTTACAATAGAAAGTACTTAAAATACTAAAAGATTGCTTTTTTGTTATAATTAGGTCAAATATTACGGTATCAGGAAAAAAAAACTATGTTCAACAAATCGTAAAGCAAGTTGACTTTAAGAAAGTATTTTTATGCTAAAGTATTTCAAGTCGTTTAACATCGCGGATTAAGAAAAGAATATCGAAACATAAGTTAAATTTTGATAACCAAAACTAATTTATATGAAAGTGCGGCGAAAGATTGCCGATTTTCTGCAAAAAATGGATTTTTCACTATATATTTAATTATCGAAAATTAATTCAATAGGTCAAGGAAATTGATTCTTAGAAAATTCACCTTCACCTTACGTGCCTCACGAATAGATTACTGTTAAGCAATCACTTAACACGTGATTGTTCCCAAACTTATCTTAAATCTTTAACTTCCTATTCTTCCTTAAATAAAAATCTTAAATTTCCTCTCTGGATTTTAAACAGTGTTTTATAAAAAAGTTTCTTTGCAAAACATTAAGCCGACTAAACATTAGTCGATTAAGTTTACTGAAATCTTTTTAGTAATCACTAAACTGTAAGAAATGATGATTTTCAATTTATTTTTTTTGCTATCAGAATAAAGTGCACTCTTTCAAGTGTTTAAATTTGTAATTTATAACTATGCTGCAAACATAAAAAAAAAGTTCCACTCATCCCTTATACTTGAGAGTAATTAATAAGAAAAAAAAGAATTAAAAGTGGCACTAGAAAGGATAACCCAAAGCCTGAAAAACTGCAATTTTTAAGAACATGTGATTAGAACTAAATATGTATGTGTGCAATGTGTATAGGTTAATATGTATAGAAATTTAATTACTTCAAAACAAACTGTTTAAAACTCATTGACAAATTAATTAAAATTATTTCTGATACCTTATTTGTTTAGTAATTAAAATTTCAAAATTCACTCTTTACTAATTTTAACCATGGGTGAAAGCGAGACGGAAAAGAGGAAAAGCTGGTAGTAAACCCATTTCAGTTTTAACATATTTTCGGGAGGAGTTAAACTATTCTCTTTTACAATTATTCAGCTATATCTACTTTTCTATAAAGAAGGAAGCTTTTCTTATATATGCTAAAATTATAAAAAAATTACGGTAGTTACAGAAATTTAATGTTTCTTGAAAAAAATGCTACAATTAAATGCCTTTCGTTCCAGTTTTTGCTCTTTTCCGTCTCGCTATATATTGGCTTTCAGCCCTGATTTAAACTTATCGAACTTAGCTTAGGAAAGAGAAGAACTTTATCACAAACAAACAAAATATTAATTAATTTAGTTTGATGGATGAGTATACATGCTCAGGAAAAACATATAAGTAGGAAAATATATATATTATGAGTTCTATATACTTGCAGCCTAAGTGCAGTAAGTAAAACTTTTTAATTTCTTCGTTTTTCTCTTTTCATCCTTTTTGTCTTTATTGTGTTATATATAACAATGTGACTTAGAATAATTTTTCCAGTTAGCATATCGTATAATTTGATTTTTTTTAACTTTCTTAAATGAACTTGTTCAAGAAGACAAAAACTTATTTAACTGCAGTAGACCGTGTCTACGTAAAGGGAAACTGACTTACTTTCGGTTCAAGAAATATAAAATAAATTAGTAAGCTTGTTGAGTAACCTTTTCTCTACGTGAACAAGACGAATTCGGAGATTGTCGTATGAATATTCATAGAAATATTTATAGGCATAGAATTTTATGGTTTTTAGCCAATGCTCTATTTTTGCATAATTTGTAGAATGAACTATGACTTGACATTTTTGGAGATAGAAAAAATTGAAATATTAATTATTATTTTCTATTTTTTGTACATTTTTTTAGTTCAGTACAACTACAATAATTTCATGTGATAAAAAAACGGTCTTTATAAATAACTGACGTGCCAGAATTGATACAAAATAATAAATTAAAAAAAGAAAAATAGAAGCACATTTTTAAATAAAAGTTTTATTTTTAGTATTAATGTGCATTAAATTAAGTGAAACGTAAATTAATGATAAGGAAATTGTTATTTCAAATGTACTATAAATTATTTAAAAAGTCAAATAATCAATGCGAGTCTACGATGAATGATTTTAAAAAAATCAAGTAGTTACATGCTTAGTATTTGATTAAGAAAAAAATAATTAAGAAAATTGTGAGTTTAAATGGACGAGAAATGCGCAAAAAAAAATCAAATAGTTAGTTCAAGCAATGCACGATTGGGAAAAAAATCAAACAGCATGAAGAAATAACTTATAAATGATCAGAAGAGCTAAAAATGATTTTAAAAAAAAGAAAGAAAGAAATTTAAATAATCAGTATTAATGTCTGATAAACATTATAATGAAAATCAGATAAACAGCTCAACCAAACTAGATGTAAGATAAATGATTAGAAAATACAATCAGATAGCCGTAGTCAATTTAAATGTACAGTAATTGATAAAAAAAAAAGTTTTAGCACGTCAGTTGAGATGAACTAAAAATTATAAAAAGAAAACCAAATAGTTCAATTGTATGTTAAATAATAACAATAAAAAATAGTCAGTTTTGCAGCGAATAAATTTCCCTTATTAATAAAGAGAAAACATAATTATCATGTCAGGTCCTGTTTGTTTCGCTAACATCCCACGCATTCACACAATGTCTTCACGTGGAGCAAATTTCACGCTATTCTACTTATTAACTAGACAGCAATCTGCTGCAATAATAGCAATTCAAGGCTAAAGGTACGAAAGAAAATTGTTTGTTTTTTGTCATTTGACAATAACCAGACCTCTCACAATTCCCCAAAAAATTCTCCCCATTTATGAGAAAAACGAAAGGGAAATCCGGAATATGTCACTCCCACCAAAACATCCGGCGCATTCTTCCTCGTTCATAAATAGTTTTTTTGTGCATTATAAGTAAATTGATTCTTACCTCAAACTGGAACGTGCTTTAAGGTGAAGAGCCACAAAAACATTACCAGGAAATTTGATATTGAGTGGCAAATCAGGATTCTAAAAATAATACTTAAATGTTGTATATTAAACTAAATTTTTATTTTTTACTTTTTTACAGATGATATAGAAGGTTCCTAAATTCACACTTTAGAGCAAATTTTATAGAAAACGCATGTTTTTATTTAAAAATTGTAATTTTTTTTATTGATTCATAAGTGATGTTGATAAGTGGTGGGTTTTATGGAACATCACTTGGGAACCGTGATGTTCCATAGAATCCAATAATATGATTCTACAGGGTTCCATAGGACGGTTGCAGGGACTCCGAAAGACTTTACTTAACCAAAAATGAAACGTGCTTTATGGTTATTTGAGACTGTAGCAAAATTTATATCCCTTCTTTAATCATTCAGTTATTTTATTAATTTTTTTAAGCTAAAAGCTAAAGGGAAAAAAAGCATTATATTGATTAAATTATTAAAAGGATATGCAATTAGGAAAAAACTGCATTAATATTTTCAATAAATTTTTTTCAGTCCAAAATGAAACTAAATTCAATTATAGAGAACTCAACTTTTATAACAGTTCTCTTCCTTTCGTTTTTGCTTCAAAAGAAAAAATTATTCAGCTTATTTTATTCATTTTCAGTTTATGCATGCACCGAATTCAAATTCAGAACTAAACTAGATGCCGTTTCTGAAATGTGAATATAACTCCCTGACGTTAAGCCTAATTTTAAATCTATCACCAATGAGTAATGAAAAAAATATTGCTTATTTCCACTTTCAAAATAATAAGTAGTCTCTCTTTGATCAATATAGTTGGGGTTCTGCTAAACGAGAATCAATCATTAAAGATTCCGTGGCCAAATGAAATTAGAAACCGCATGGGGCTAGCGTAAACAAATGGAATATTTCCATTATTTATCATTCAAAACATCTCTGTAAATTATGACACAGGCACGAAATTCTGTAACACTTTCATATCTGGTTTTAAGGCAAAACAGTAAATAATTATGTTGCAAATAAATAAAGCTTTTATGGTTGAAAAGTAACTTCTTAATTTTTGTTTTAACTGCAACCTTAGCTTTATTCATCATTTTTAGAAATAGGAGCTATTTCTTTATGAATGAATATGCTTATCAAATATTTTACGAGTCATTTTTTATATACCTTTATTTAATTAACAGAAAATGAGCTTGAAAGAACTAACCAGTCTGGGCACACACTGGTAGGGTTAATGTGGACACGTCAAAATTAACAACATTTTAGTGGTAGTAAATTTACTTCAATGTCAGCAATAATTTGTCATTTAAAATACCTCTTAAATGTTTAGAGATCTAGTAGACCTTAATTCGCCTGCAGTACTTTTTTTATTCAAAATACAGTATGATGGTGAGCACACATTTATCAGATCATCGAACTTTGACTCCTTTTCATTATTGCTATTAAAAGTTTTCAAAGAACTGTACCCTGATACAATATATGTTTCGAGGAATGGAAACTGTACATTACTGCAATATTTGTAGAGTTGGTGTATTTATAATTAAGGCAAGCAAAATTAGCTCAATTTGGCAATCATTTCAAAATTTTCTCACGCTTTCATCATATCTTATATATTTGTTTTAATTGCTTAATATTGTGTGGGCTAAATAAATGTAGATCAGCTCTATTTTACCAAAAAGGAGATATTAAATAGTAACATTTATTATCAATTTAAATATTCAAGGAAGATTTCCCCTTAAAATGGAAGAAGTTGAAATTGATGTGTTTATTAGGCTCTGGCATTAATTATTAAAAAGATTTTTAAGATTATTTACTCAGGACTGTATTTTTAGACTAAAATTAGTTCCATTTTGATTTTATTTGCTTTTTTATAACTAACAATAGATTAAACAGTAAGTTTTAAGGCCTATCCAAAGAAGCCCTACGTCGTGAAACTAGTGTTGATAAAGACATTTTTTTTAAAAAAAAAAACAAATGAAGATATGCGCTCTAATTAGCTTATATATCCTTCAAAATGAAGATAATCGTTCAAATTTTTATTTAAAAAAAATACGCGTTATGTTTAAAATAATGATTAATAACCTTTTTTTAATAAATTTACAAAAACTCTCCCCACCAAATCCTCTCTACACAATAAAGCCAATTTGTATTCTAAATTAAAAATATTTGAATCTGTTCGAAAGTTGAAAATTCAAATAAAGAAGTTAATAAAAATTTTAATAACAATTTCAAAATTTAATTTCGAATGATTCATCATTTAAATTAAATTCTAAATACAGATTTTTTAATAAATATCCCTATTTTCGTAGTTCAATGCGTAAAATTTAAATTAAAAGAAAAACAATCAACTCTAATAACTTTCAATTTAATGATCGTATTTTCAGTTACTTAAACTCAATCTTGATGCTTCAAAAGCCCAACGCTCTATTTATAAACTATATTGTTCCGATCATATTTTAAATTACGAAATCAAACACAAAAACATACTTACTCTAAATAAACATACTATTTTTTGACAAATTTGAATTAGTATTTATACCCTCAAAATATTGAGTGAGAATGTTACCAATCTGGAAAATATGGATTTAATAGATAGGAGAGAAATCTGTTGGAAGATAGGGCCCTTTTAATATAATTTTTTGTTTGTAAGGGTATTATGTAAGGTTATCTCCAAAGCAAGGAAAGAGGTTCTACCGGTTCTAGTTCCGCAGAGGATGATAAACTGACTGATCGTAAAGACACGGTTCCCAGTCGAACACCGAAGTCAAGCATCGCTGGCTGCTGTCAGTAAGCAGGTGGAGGACCACTTTGATCAGCCTGCGTATGGAGCGATGGTGCGCAGTATCGGCCCTCGTTAAACTGTTCTACCATAAAGTAATTGACTTCGCACGCAGGTGGTCGAGCTACCAAAGCTCGAGCTACTTACCTACTTCACTTCAACCGGTTTTATTATACCTTATCTCCAGTAACATGTATCTAAAGGTTGCTGTTGTTGTAGTTCATTTACGTCGAACTAGAGCTGCATAATGGGCTATTGGCGATGGTCTGGGAAACATCCCTGAGGATGATCCGTCGGCATGCCATCACAATTTCGATCCTCTACAGAGGAGATGGAACCCCTGCTTCGATAGCCCACGGACGTGCATGCGAAGTCGAGCACTTTACGGTAGAACACTTTAACGATGACCAACATCCCACACCCTCGATCCCTAAGCAGACTGATCCAAGTGGTCACCCACCCGCACACTGACTGCATCTAGTGATTCTTGACTTCGGTGATCTGTTGGGAACCGCGTCTTAACCATCAGTCCACTGCGGGACCACTAAAGCACTTTTCGTAAGTTTAAGCTTACTTATTGGTGAAAACAGGTTTTTGCGTAACAAACTGTTCTTAGTGTATGTTTGAAAAAGGAAAAATTTATTTACACTCTTCACAACCGGGTTTTGTTTCGATTCGGAGCAAAAGAGACGGCTTTGTGAGGAAAATATTTGCGTTTTAACTTTATGATCAGTTACGTGTTAACTTTGCTACCTCACAGAAGATAAATTTGAGTAGTGTTCCTTGCTTCCTGTTCAGATGAGCGCCTAAAGAACCATTCTCACCAAATATGGTCGCTGTACCTCCAGTCGTTGACGAGGAAGTATATGAATCTGATTGCTAAAATATATTTTCCCGTAAAAAACTTCAACAATCAGATTCCTTTTTTCTTCCCTTTGGACGGTAATCAGAGGTGCGGCAACCGCGTTTGGTGAGAATGCTCCTGTTGCAAATGCGCCAATATCACCGAAGTCAAGCATCACTGGCTGTGGTCAGTGTGCGGGTGGGTGACCACTTGGATCTGTCTGCGTAGGGACCGAAGGTGTGCGGTATTGGTCCTCGTTAAACTGTGCTACCGTAAAGTGCTCGACTTCGCGCTCAGGTCGTCGGGCTATCGAAGCNGTAGGAACATCATATGTCACATGACTATTCATATTACTTTTATGAGAGTTGCGAATGGCAACAGATCAAAAAATAATAATAAAAAATGAGTGTTCTAAAAAATGTCTGCTGATCATTTTTATCCTGTAACTCTGTTGCGTACAATACCTTATTTCCAGTAACAGATTTAAGCTTTCTAGAGGTTGTTTTTGTTGTTTAGTTCATTTACGTCGAACTAGAGCTGCATAATGGGCTATTGGCTATGGACTGGGAAACATCCCTGAGGATGATCCGAAGACATGCCATCACAATATGGATCCTCTACAGAGGGGATGGAATCCCTTCTTCGATAGCCCACGGACCTGCATGCGAAGACCAGAACTTTACGGTAGAACAGTTTAACGATGACCAATATCCCACACCCTCGGTCCCTAAGCAGACTGATCCAAGTGGTCACCCACCCGCACGCTGACTGCAGCTAGTGATACTTGACTTCGGTGATCTGCTGGGAGCCGCGTCTTAACGATCAGTCCAATGCGGAACCATTAAAGGTACACCTGAGCTTTCCTAATCTAATTTTTCGAAAGTTTAAGCTTACTTATTGGTGAAAGCAGGTTTTTACGTAACAATCTGGTCTTAGTGTACGTTTGAGAAAGGGAAAATTTATTTACACGCTTTAAAACCGGGTTTCGTTTCGATTCGGAGCAAAAGAGACGGCTTTGTAAGGAAAATATTTGCGCTTTAACTTTATGATCGGTTACCAATTAACTTTGCTACGTCACAAAAGATAAATTTGAGTAGTGTTCCTTGCTTCCTGTTCAGATGAGCGTCTAAAGAAGCATTCTCACCAAATATGGTCGCTGTACCTCCAGTCGTTGTCGAGGAAGTATATGAATCTGATTGCTGAAATATATTTTCCCGTAAAAAACTTCAACAATCAGATTCCTTTTTTCTTCCCTTTGGGCGGTGATCGGAGGTGCGGCAATCGTGTTTGGTAAGAATGCTCCTTTTGCAAATGCGCTAATTGCTTATGAAGTTCCTTAGGGGCCATTCTCACTTCATGTGAGAATGTTTAGAAGAAAAGAAATTGCAAGCGCATGTGCAAATGACTTTTAGGTTCGATTCCATTTGAGAATAGCGTACAGTCTCTTATAATTAGCATTCGTGTAAAAGACCATCTCGCTGCATTCAGTAAAATGATAAACTGATAGGTCTAACATATTCTTCCTTGCGAAACTCACCAATCGGGTTCCCATTCTCTACGGTCGGAGAAGGAATGTTAGAATTCCTTGCAGCAAGAACAGATCTTAAATAAAAATCTGATACAGTGAAAAAAATAACATCGCTTCGATTAAATATCAAAATTGACAATCTCTTAATCGATAGATTCTATAACGTGATTTGAAAAAGGAAAATAAAAATGAAAATTGTAAACAATGTGTCATCCTAGTTTGATTATGTCTCATTAATTGTCATTCTTTTGCTTCATATATCCTAATTAGAAGGCATGGTTAGTTTAGGAAAGGATGTCAGAAGTGTCGGGGGAGTAAGTTTTTCTTTTTAGTTAGCAGAGTTTTAATAATGCTAATAAAATAGAATTTATTCTACCTATCAAGCATAGAATAATATAAAATGTTCATTTGTTTCTACAAAATTTTCATTTTATCACTTCAACTTCTAACTATTATTTATTTAGTACTTATTATATTTTGAGTTTATATTCTAAGATTAAGTTTTTATAACTCCCCGTCGTTATTTCAATTCACTAAAAACCTAAGGATCTACATCTGTAGTTTCCCACTATCTTTTGAAATTATCAAATCAATGAAAAGCAGAGAAGTATTTCCATGCAGTAGTTGCTATTTATTAATTTATGTGAACTGAAATTTTCAAGTGTTTCTGCCCAGCTAATGTACTTGGAATAAATTTTAAAATATAGAGCTGTAGAGAGGCTATAAATGTTTCTAGATCTAGTTAAATCTAGTTTGCTCTACACTTTGATGTGGTTTTTTTTAATTTTTTTTTAAAGTTTTTTTTTGCTTGTTACTGCAAAGTTGCTTACGAAATTTCGCTTCTGGTACTACTAATGAAGCTATATTTCTTTTTTTTTTAATGCATTTTTAATTATTTCCCTTTTAGCAGCTGAGTAACATCTCTGGTGTTTACTTTTTTCTTTATTTTAGAATAGTAATTTAGAACAATTATTAATATATTTCATATTGCTTGTGATATAATTAATGCACACTCTCTTTTGTGAAAGAAAAAAATTTTAAAATAAAGAAAAATTTAATTTCTTTTAAGTCAAAGTAAAAATTTTTCTATGATGTGCAATTTTTCTTCATATATATTAAACAGAAAGTATCTACATATTGTTTTTTTTTTTTTTTTTAAAGAATTTGTAAGTTTGAAATCCATTTGCCGTTTGTAGTTTGCTCGACAGATCACAATACAGAAATATTCCCCACTTAGAGATATTTAATGCTACGTTTTGCTGAAAAGATTTTTATTTTTTTGTGTTTGGAATTTTTAAAATGGAATGTTAAGGAAAATCATGCAAAACATAATAAGTAGTTTAGCAGAAAAATCCATAAATTTCACTATTTCATTTAATTGAGGAGTCCACAAACCTGTATCTCAACCTCTTTTCTTAAATTGAGATTCTTACATTTTTAATTTAGCTGACATTGATAAAATATAAAAAATTCATGTTCTTCAACTTGGTATGATATATTTCAATCAGTGAAATCTCAATTTAATTTTAAAGAAAAAAAACATGTCAAATCCTGGTGATGATCTGTTTTTGGAATAAACTTGGAAATATTCTGCTAGATGGCTGCCGTTGTTGCTTATGAAATTGTTTGCATAATTTAAAAATTAATCTTTTAGTTTAGTCTTGTTATTTCATTGATGTTTTTTATCACACAACCAGTGATTTAAAGGGTAGTTCTTTAGATGGTGTATGCAAGAAAATAAAGAGATATAAAAATAATTTTGAACTGTAAAGGAGGTGACTACGAATAATATGATGTACTTAAAAGAGAAATGTGTTTTTTTAAATTGCTACTTACATGGTGATCTTATACCCATGCTGTTAGAAGATAAAGACTTAAATTAGTTAAAATAATTACCTTAAAATATTTTGCAAGGACATTTACATCCCTTCTTATTATGGTATCTACGTTCCAAAGTAATTCAGTGTTGTGAGGTATGTGCATCACAGGCACATACAGTTACTTCAGAACTAAAAAATGTGCCCTGTGGAAAAAAATTTCCTGTTTTCTGCAACAAAACTCTCTAGCACTAAATGTCTTTCTGCAAGATACTTTCAATAATAACAAGCATGCTTGTTACTAATTTCAGGTTAAAAAAAAATGGTGTGTTTACATAAACAGAAAAACAATATAAATTTTTTAGCTATCCAACCGATTCCTTAATATTTTTTTAATTCTAATATCGATAATGTGAAAATCAATGTCGATAACTGCCTAAAATACTGTTAAAAGAGGATTTACGATAACGGCGATTGAACACTTCAAAAAGTGATTATTTAAATGTGTGATTCAAATTTTAAGTTTAAATTTCTACAGAAAAGCAAACCAAAATTTTTTACTTCCTAAAAGAAAAATCTTTCTGCAAGACTCTGTAAAGTTCTGTGACAATGTCACCGTGAGAAATATGCATTAAATTTTTAGTTGTAATGGGAAAGGTTAATACCAAAAAATATTTATCTCAATGTTATTCCTTTAATTTGATAATTGGCTTAATTTATTATAAAGCTGAGAATGCCAAAATATTTTTCTTTATTATGGTTCAGTTTAACAAGACTTTCAAAAAGAAAAAAGACACTTAGCTGTTTANACAAGGGAAACTAGGGAAGTGTGACTCGCCAATTTTGAAATAAACTAGTGGGATGTATGCCTTATGAGGAATAACTTTAGGGGGAAACATTCGTTTCGGCCCATAGAAGGTTCTGTGAGAGATAAAAAATAATTCAATGTATAGAAAAATCGGTATTTTATTACTTCAATGCAGACTATTAGTTATTATAATTGCCTCCTACTCCAATTAATTTTGTGGTACTTTCACGTACTAAATAATGCATATTTATTGTCAAAATTGATTTCGAAAATTTTATACATCTGTAGTTTTTCAGAAAAACCTTTTTAGGTTAATTTAAAAAAATAATTGACACCAAATTTTTTGAATTTTTTTTTTCGAAAAACTTTCCAAATTAATTGGTGTACGTAATTTCAAATCAAATAATTAATTAATAATTAATTAATAATTAATCAATAGTTAATTAATAATTAATTAATTTTTGATTAATTTATTAATTAGCAAATTAATTAATTATCCAATTTATTATAAATTAATTGGATTATGAGACAATTACAATAACTAATAGTATGCATTGAAGTAATAAAATACCGATTTTTCTGTATATTAAATTATTTTTTATCTCTCACAGAACCTTCTATGGGCCGAAACGAATGTTGCCCCTTCAAATTATTCCTTATAAGACATACATCCCACTAGTTTATTTCAAAATTGGCGAGTCACACTTCCCTAGTTTCCCTTGTTAGCTGTTTAACTTGTAAAATTTATGGTGAAAACTATAGAATAAGTAAACCTATAGTCATATCCCAATTCAATAATCTAACTTTTAGTATGTGAACAAAACAGGGATGACATGGCAAATTTCTTTCATAGTTGACAAAAACACCCATGAACATTACCAAGATATCATAAAAATAACTTCATAGCATTTATGTTCTTTAAATTATTTTCTTTTATGTTGCACTATGTAAATAAGCATTTTTATCGCTTGGAATAATATTTTTTATAACATATTAACATACATGAAAGTTATAACTTTTTTTTATTTTTTAGGGACAATCATTCAATTCAAACTCTCCTCAATTTTTTGATGAAAATGATGAGGCATCACTAGTATCAAGTGTATTAATTTCAAATGAAGAACCTAATTATAGACGAATACCTATAACATGGGTTATTGTATTTGAAATTCTTTTTACTGTAAGTATTATCTAACTTTTAATTAAATTTCTATGTGCACAATTTTGAATAAATTATATATTCTAACTTTTTAATTGATATTTGTTTTCATCTTTATACTTTTTCTTTCTACTGATTTTAGATCAGCTTGGTAATTGTGATTTATATTATTAATATATGATGTTGTCCAGATTGTACTATTTTCTGATGGTGCAAATATTATATAATCACGTACCCAGGAACTTTTCTAGAGAAATGGTCGGCAGTTTTACTATAAATGTCGATGAACAGTTCAATTGTTGTAGACCTAACTTATGCTGATTTTAATTGCATGAACTTAAATGAAGTTTTACTATTTTTTGTTTTAAAAAAACTTTTGTTTTATTTAACATTCACTACAATTTTTATTAACTTTAATATATTTAAAGTTTACTTTAATTTATTTTTAGTTAACTTTAATTTAAAGTTAACTTTAATTTATTTTTTTGAACATATTATGATATATTTGTAACAACCAAATATTAACTGCATTAAAAAATAAGGTTACTTATTATAGAGAGATGCATAATTCAACATTAGTTTGCTGAGCACATGATATACTTTTCCTCATATAGATTGATTTTTAAAAACAGTTATTACTCTCTTATTTAAATAAGAAGAAAAAAATTCATTTAAGTATGTCAGTGTTGCAGCTTCTTTTAAAAAATGAACAAGAGTGCTTTTTGCCTATACCCGCAGTAATTACATTTTAGTAAACATTATAATTTTTCAGTAAAAACTCTAGGATTCAACCACCATGGCATTCTGCTATTGTTAGAAATCGTGCAACATATTAAAAAAAATGTTTTTTGTTCACTATACATGTCTTTAATATATTTCCCTTCTTGACAGCTTACTACTGAAATCAACATTCAATATTATCAATGATGCAATATTATCAATGAAATCAACATTCAATATTATCAAAGATTGAAGTTCAATGGTTTGCATATTATTAATGATGCAAACCATTGCACTTCAATCTTTTTTTTCTCTCTCTCTGACATTATGCTTATTTGCTCATAATAGCTATTCTATCTGCTATTAAAAATAGTTGCTATAACAAACTTTTACTATGCTTATTTTAACTTTATTCTAAATTTTAAAATTTACACAACCTTTATGATGATGATTTTTTTAAATTTCTGTTACATTAATTTATTTTCAATATCAAGCATAATGAAATAAATTTTTTAAAAATAGTTCTATAAAATCAACTATATTAAGATTGCAATTCTAAACTATTTAAAAAAAATGTTTTTATATTTATTTTTTTATTTATTTTTCTATTGTTTTAACCATTTTTTTTTACTATGAATGAAATTTGCCCTCCCCAAATGGTAAATTAAAAACTATTTGGGAAATTCGCTAAATTTCTTATGATATAGTCTATTTTCTATTGTATTCAAACTATTATATTATTTTCTGTATATTCAAACAAGCGGCGTTCTGAAATCCATACTAAAAAAGCATAGCAATTATGTTGAAAATCCAAAATTTCCTTCTTCTTATATCGCTGTGATCGTTATCTAAGAATTATAAATTCTAATTCTACTATTATGTTGAAAAATTTTCATACAAAAACTTAGAGATTTAAGAGACCTATCATATCAACTCAAACAATAAATCTACAGTTAAAAACTCTTCTATCAAACCATTTTTCTTTTCTGCCGGAAGGAGCTTTTATGTTTTAATTTCACTTTCTTTTAAATTTTATAATATGTGTCTTTTGTTTTCTAGTCTTATGATGGTATTATAATTTTTTTTATTGCATTATTTTAACAAATCCAACCTCTGTAGTTTTTATTTATTTATTATTTATTTTTTTTGGTCTTATAACTTTTCTTTCTTATTGGCTGATTGAATTTTGTTTCATCTATTTTTTATTGCTTTTTTGTAATGTTTTTCATTGTTTTGTTTTTTTCTATATTAAACTCTGAAGATAATGCTTTAGTGTAGCTTCAAAATTAGCTTATTTTTTTAATTTTTAATATATTTTATAGTACTTACGTACTGTCCCATTACTCATTTTTGTAAACAGCTCTTATTTTTCATTTAAATGACTTCTAAATGTATTTTCATATAGTAATTAATTACAGAACTGTAAACATAACTTAACATCTCAGAAATGGGAGGATATGTAATTTTTAAATATTTCTTATTAAATAAATGAAAGCACTTTTAAAAACATAGTAATATCTGTAGTAATCCAATTTTGCCCGTCATAAATACATATTTTATCTGTAAGATTAAGCATCATTTTTGCCTTTTACTTACATTATCACAAGTTTTTTAATCTTATTAATATATTAAATCCTAGCATAGTAATATTATGCAAAATTAATCTAAGTTTTTCTTTTTTAAAACAACAATACTTTTTTTTTTTAAATTATTTTTCTACTGTTTTCTAGATTGGTTTGTTAGCCTCTCCTTTTATAGTGCCATATTATACAGAAGATGATGCTTGTTATATTCTGAATTGTGTGCATGCATGCTACTGGTGTTTATTGTTTATTGCTAGTGGTTATAGAAATTATCATCACAATTATATACAAAGATGTGGTTACTTAGAATTCTTCAGAAAAACACAGCTGTTGCAAAGAATACCTTTAATTGTTCCATCTCTTGGTAAGTGATTCATATACTGTGTATATTTTCTTTTAACGTGGTAATACACATTTTAATACTGGATGTTAAGAATTGTATTAATCTTTAGAGAAATTATAATGATGCAAATCAATACTAATTTTTGTCCCGCAGTGGACTGATCGTTAAGACACGGTTCCCAGCAGATCACCGAAGTCAAGCATCACTGGCTGCGGTCAGTGTGCGGGTGGGTGACCACTTGGATCAGTCTGCGTAGGGACCGAGGGTGTGCGGTATTGGTCCTCGTTAAACTGTTCTACCGTAAAGTGCTCGACTTCGCGCGCAGGTCGTCGGGCTACCGAAGCGGGGGAGCCATCCCCTCCGTAGAGGATCAAAATTGTGATGGAATGTCTTCGGATCATCCTCAGGGATGTTTCCCAAACCGTCGCCAATAGCCCATTGTGCAGCTCTAGTGCGACGTAAATGAACAACAACAACAACAATACTAATTTTTTCCATAATAATTAGAGCCCAAATTTTGGATTTTTTAGACTACTCGGGATTTTTTAGATTTTTACACTTTTTAAGTGTAAAAATTTCATTAAAATGCAAAAAATGCCCTGTTATTTAAGTAAAAGTGTTAAATTAAAACAATGTTTTCCTTCTTAAAATTACTTTCATTCATGTGAACATTTATAAATCAAAGCAATGCATATTCTATTAAAGCTTAAAATAAGTTCATTGAAGTTAAAATAAATATTATATCTTAAAAAAAAAAATATTACTTTTGAGGATTTTCTTTTTGTATTTAAATTTTAATAAACAGAAAACTTCCAATTTATTAGATACAAAAACAACCCAAAAGCTTTCAAAATTTGAAAAAAGAAATCTATTAAAATGCCCTGAGAGAAAAAAAAAATATTATACACTCAAACCCCACTATAGTGAACTCCCGGATATAGTGAACGAAATGTTAGGTCCCGTGCCTTGCTATACACGTATAATGTTATTTTTTGTGGATATAGTGAACCAAAAAAGTGAGGAAGTTGGATATAATGAACTTTTTTTTGTCTTCAACTGATTTTTTTCTTCATTTTTTTTGTAATAATTTTGAAATTTTTACTTTAAAATTAATACATATACTGATTTTTAAAACCATCTATAGAGGGGAATTTAGTGATAAGCTTCTTTTATCTCACTTTCCCATCCCTAAACAAACCAAGCAGATATTTCCAACGTGGGATGGATCAATATGAATTTTCTGTTAGGATTGCTCATCAGCTAAAGATTACTAAATTTTTTTTTTTTTTTTTTTTTGTAAGCAAAACGAAGAGTAATGAAAAATAACAAATTTTTCGCTACTAAAAATTATTTTCAGTCATTTATTTAAATAATGTGTAATAAAAGGGAGGAATTTTGGGAACCATTAGTTAAATTGCCTGCAGAACGGATATAGTGAACTCCCGGTTATAGTGAACCAAAATTTCGGTCCCTTGAAGGTTCACTATNTTTATTAAAATAGTGTGTAATAAAAGGGAGGAGTTTGGGAACCATTAGTTAAATTGCCTGCGGAACAGATATAGTGAACTCCCGGTTATAGTGAACCAAAAATTCGGTCCCTTGAAGGTTCACTATAGCGGGGTTTGACTGTATTAATCTTATCAAAATCCAGGCCTTGATTGTAACTGTAGTGTCAGCTACAGTAATTTTTTTAAACAATTATTATTATTATTGCCTGTGTCACAAATTTTCAGAATATTTTCTGCTTTTATATTAAAGCCTTTTTGACTGCCAAAGAAGTCTGAAACGGTATCTTTATTACATTAAAATATATATATATATATATATATTTCTTTTTTGTTACATTCTTAACCATAAAATTATTTCCCCTCTTATGTAACAAATATTAAAACAGTTCAAGCTAAAAAAGAAAAAAAAAGTAAGATTCTGATCGAATTTTTAAATTAATATTTGATTAACTTTCATTTTGCTTCACTTTTGATGATGTAAATAAGTTATTGATAGTTTGCATTGATATTTTAGGAAACACACTGTTAATTGTAGTAACATCAATCTTACAAAAGTATTGTCCAGATATGAAAAGGTGTCCTTCTGATGGAAGTTTATATTGCCATAATTATTTGCAAATTATATTTGGCATTGAAGCTTTTATCCTTTTAGCCTGTCTTTTTAAATATCTTTGTAAGTATATATTATCTTTAAAACTGTATTTTGTTATTCAAAATTTTCAATTTACAGAAATGTGTCTGTTCGTTCTTCTCTTGCTATCTTGAATTTTGCATTAAATTTTTGGTTTTGTTTGATTTGTTTTGTTTTTTTATTAATATTATTAATTTTAAAATGTTTATAAATTTTAAGCTATAAAATAGAATGTGAACCAACTATATTTATGATAGCAAATTGTTGATAAGAATTAAAAATACATTTGTACATTTAATTTACAAATAATTTTACTGTCTTTCCTTCTATTTTTCTCCAATTTGATGACTTGTATTTGTTTATATTTATGGACACGTTTATTTATTGATTAATATTTACAATCAGAACAGTCTTTCTAATACTTTAATGCAGGGTTTGATAAAACCCGGGGATTTTTGAAATAAACCAACCCGCATGGGTTTTATTGAAAAGACCCGGGGGAAATTGAGTTTTATTTGAAAAAACCCGGGGAAAATTGGGTTTTTTCATTTAGTGCTCATAAATTTTACTGTGAAAATATTTTTATTTATTAAATAGAGTTGTATAAGTAAACACTAAAATTTCATCTGACTTTTACCTGTAAAAAAAATAAACTGGAATAAATATTTAATGGTCTTCCATGTTTTTATAATACGATTAATAGAAAGTGAAATTAAAACTACGTAATTATAAAGAGTATCAGTTACTTGTCCTTTTTTTTTTAAATATTTAGATAAATATATGCATTTTTAGATACATTTTAACTTTATAGTTTCAAAAGACAAATTAGTCTTAAAATTATAAAAAAGCGTATATAAAAAGTTATAGCTTATTTTTTTAAAATCAGAAAATAAAATTTTAAATTTGTTTATTGTTTAATGTATCACTCAATAGAATTTTTTTTTTTTCTTTCAATATTTTTAAACATGAATAAAAGAAACAAAATAAATTGTATTCAAATGAAATCTTAAAAATAATATTTAAAAAATCTTAAAAGTAATATTTTAATTTTTAACTGTTTTTTAATTGTGATAAACTTTCTCCAAATAGTTAAAAATTGTCAGCAGATGTTAAGAGTTAACTTAAAAAAAAGGTCCATTTTTTCCTTTATTATTATTATCCTACAACAGATTCAAAGTGTCTACATTTTTCTCTTAGATGGTGATACACTTTTATGAGTTTTGTAGCTTTATCTATTCCTAATCTATTTCGAAGTTTACTCTCCACCAAACCGAAAGTTGAAAAATGTCTTTCGATAGAGACAGAAGATGCTGGTGCTGAGTGCAAAGAAAAAAGAAGTGACAGAAATTTTGTGGAAGCTAGGAATTTTATTTATTTATTTTATTTTATTTTTTTTTTGCCATAATTTTCCACCATTTTTGGATGAAAACTGTTGAATAACAGTGTCAAGCATCATCGATTTTGGAAAGTATTCAGGATCAGACATTTTGAGTGCCATAACACGTGGCAGAAATTCTGGATGGCGCTTAGAAAGACAGTTTTCTGCTAATTGGTCTTGTTCATCATTTAAAAATTGTCCCCTTGTTTCGGGATCCAGGATGCATATGCTAATAAATGATGTGGCTGAACAGCCTGATTGAATCTTTTTACAAAATGTTTATGGGGTTCTAATTCATCACACGATAGTAAGTTAATTCATATTTCAACAGCTTCTGAAATTGAAATGTTTTCTGATTGAAGCTTTTTTAAAGCTTAAGAAACAATTGATATCTGTTTTTCCCAATTGATAGTTTATTGGTAAAGCCCAACATTATTTAATATTTTTGACATATTATTATTAGATTCATTTTGATGTTCAAGAACAATCTCTTCATATTTATGGTAATTATTGGCAAAAGTTTTTACGTGCTCATAATATGAATTCCACCTAGTGTCATTGGGTCATCAAGCAGTTTTTTTCATTTGCCCATCCATGTGCTTGATGCACATTTCTAAAATATTTGTTAGCTTCAACGATGTGTCCAATGATAGTATTAGGAGCTACTTCTTTTTGAATCAAATTTAAAAAAACCAATTTGTAAAAAAACACCAAGTGGGTTTTTTCAAAGTGGGCCCACTTGGGGAACCCTGGTTATATGTATTTTATATTAAGTTTAAATAACGCATTATCACTACCTATTTGAATCTTCTTTATTGTTAAGTGCATTATGTTTCATAATTTTTTAAATTAGGAATTATAAAATATAAATGCAGTAATATAAAAGGAACAAGTTTATTAATCTTTTTGTTTTCACACACATTTATTTACTATATTTATTAAACATATGGATATTACCTATTATAAAATTATAATCTGTAAATATTTATAATCAGTAAAAACTAAAATTTCATCTGACTTGAGTTAAATAAAAAACTGAAATAAATATTTAATGGTCTTACATGTTTTTATAATAAGGTTAATAGAAAGTGAAATTAAAACTACGTATAATTATAAAGAGTATCAGTTACTTGTCCCATTTGTTTTCAAATAATTAACCCTAGGAAAATGATTTCATTTTTAGATAAATAATTTTAAAAAGTTCTCTGATAAAAAGTTTTAGCATTTTTTTTTTTTTTTTAAAGCCAGAAAATAAAACTGTTTAAATTTGTTAATGTATCACTTGGTAAAAAAAGATAAAAATTGTTTCTTTTCAATTTTTTTAAACATATGAATTAATAATAATAACCTGTTTATTAATATATAAAGCATGCAACTATATTTGAAAAATTGATCTTTTCAGAGTATATTATTTACATTTTTATTTGATTTAGTATCATTAAAATAATACTTTTTAAAAAAACCCACTTGAAGTTTTCAATAGTACCTACTATAAAATTATATGAAGATTAGAGTTTCTTTTACTTTACTAATATTAAAAACCTAATCATATAAATCATGCAACTCTATTTGTCAAATTTATGCTGCACAATAAATTATATAAAAGTAGATGCAAACCAATAAGTTTTAGTAAAAAAAAAATTTTTTTTGTTGAAAAACCCCACTTATCGTTCCTAGTGGGTTTTTTCAAGGTGGGCCCGTCCAATAAAACCCGGGCGGGTTTTTTCAAAGTGGGCCCATTTGGCGAACCCTGCTTTAATGTCAGATTGTTAATATTAAGGGGACCAGAAAGTAATGTCGTTTCGATGCATTTGATGTCAAGATTTTATTTTTAATCAATGTATTCACCCTTGTTAGCAACAATCTTTCAATGCTAGATCGGAAAAAATGACCTAATTGGTTTTTAAGACTAACGAATATTTAATGCGTCGTAACGACGTTACTTTCTGGTCCCCTTAATATTTACATTTTAGTGTATTTAAGTCCATTCTATAATATAAAAAAAAGAAATCTAACTTGTAAGATTTATTTTAAATACTTCCACTTTGAGAGTTATTTTGTATTTGACGTTATCTCTTCTGAAAGTATAACAAAATGTTATTTCCTCTGCTTATAAAATTCAGACATCAAAGTTACAAATTTATAGGCAGATCTACTACCATTTAGCAGTACCTTCACAAATTCACCGTTTAGTTTATCAACAAATAGTTTTATCATAAAACAAGTTCTCGGATTTTCCTTCTCCCTCCCTAAAATTTTGTTTATGTGATAGATATTTGAAAAGGAAAATTATAAAGTCTGTCTTTCTCAAACTGTCATCTCAAATTTAGTTTGTATGGATCACAAACACACAATCTTTGGATGAGGCTAAAATCTTTGAACATGCATTTAAGAGTTATTCTAAATGGAACAAATAATCCTGTTCTCTCTCAATGCTTAGAAATTTCATTTAAATTTTAAAATGCTGAGAATCGCCAGATATGTCTATAATGGTTATAACAATTTCTGTTTATTAAACATGTAATGTAGAAAATTCTGAGAATGAAGGAATTTAATAAATTTTTTTCTGTGAGCTTGAAGGATATTAAACTATTTAAACATTTTATTTTTAAGAGTTTTTTTGCCGATAGCCTTTAAAGTTATTTTCATTATGAAAATAACTTTAAAGGCTATTGGTTATAAATGTATGTCAAAATTAATACATAATTTTCAATTGTGAAATTTTTATAGTTAAAAGAATATTACTCAATCCATAATGAACTAAACCTTAGTTTGCTTTGAAGCCTTAGTTTGCTTAATTTTTCCCTAAATTTAACTCTCCTTTATAAAAGTTTTAAAAATAAAATATGATAATTATAGAATAATTTTTTAATATCTAAGGGCTCGGAGTGAAGAGATGTTTTTCTTCAAAAATTTGATCTGAGCTTTACTTTACATCCGGCGTTCAGTGGCAGACTACTATTTTATATTGTTTTACAACATGGGTGGGAAAGACTTTAAAACAAAACTTACAACAGTTACTTTTCTCAACAACTGAAATTTAGAATAGTGTGATTAAGAAAAATATGTGAACTGTTTGCAATTTCAAATTAATATTGAAATGTACAGGTTCAGAATTTTCTACAGTGAAAAGTTTTCGGAACTTCAGTATTCAAAAAAGTTTACAAAAACTAGACGTTAAGAACGTATCCAATGAGCGAGCATTGGATTGCGAAGCAATCCGAAATGAACTGCAAAAGCAGTTCCGTGAGTTGGTGAGCGCTAGCGAGCAGGGGGCGAAGCCTCCTAGTATTGGAAAATTTAGAATAATTTGAAATACATTATAAATTTTATTAGGGCTCGTAACTATTTATTTGGGATTCAAAGTTGCATTGTTGATTTTCTTGATAAAGGTTTTTATTTGGATTTTGATAATTAAAAGAAAAAATTCCTGTAAATGTGATTTTTTTTTTTTTAATGTTTAAATCTTTTAACAGATATTGTAATCCAGTTTAATAAAAGTAAAGCTATTCCCGATGTCCAGCAGGATGACCTTTTAATAAGTTATGTTCAATCATATGCTCCCACCAATGAAGTAGGATTTAGGTAAGATGAGAATATTTTTATTTTATATTTATGGTTATGTGTATAAATGTCTACTTAAAGAATGCATTGCCGTTTAAACCAAAAGTTAAGTTTTTTATTTTACTTTAAAATTAGTCATAGACTTTTATGTAGATTTTTAAAAAGTTGAATATGATAGTATTAATTTTTTCCTTATGAAAATACTTTATTATTGATTTATTTTTAAGATTTTAGAATTATAAAAAACTGTTTAATTTTAGAATTAATAAAATAAACTGTTAAGTAACTGTTAAGATTTTAGAATTATTAAAAACTTTTTTACAGTTAATTCTTGAATTTACAGTTAATTTCTTTACTATATGTTTATATTTTTTTATCATTTTAAGTAACCAACTTTTAAAAATCTATCCAATAAGAACTCCCAAATTTAAGGAACTGTCAACAAACGCTCGTCATTTCATCATTTACTTTATAAAAGAGAGTTATTACAGTATGTGGGGAAATGTTATCGCTTAATAAATCTATAATAACATCTCCATAAAATTGTAGTCTCACTCAAATTTTCATTTATTTTAAATGAATGCAATGCTTTTCTTATATTTTTTTAGAATTCTTTAAATGCTTCGTATCAGATTTAACAATATTTTTTCGTAATTATTGATTTCCATGACAAAAAACAAAAAAATAACAGTAAAACTGAAAAGGAGTGCCTGTCACTGATTATAACTTCACAGTCAGAAATTTTATTTATTTTAATTTTTTTAAATAGTGAAAATTTGTAACTATTACTAATTTGTGTTACCGTAATTCAAACTAATGCTAAAATGCAAATTGATCAAATGTATTTCATTTTTCTTTTCCTTTTTTTTAAGTAGTCTCAAATGATTTCTTTTTTTTTTTGCTATTACAAATTTATTCAAGTATCTTGAATGAATTTGTACTATTGATTATGTGAAAATATTCAATACTCAAAACATTTTCTATAGCCTAAGGCTGAGAGTACTCAGCAACAACCGTGCATCAATTAGATGACCCCTGACAGTCTCATTTGGGAAGTGGGGGGAACCTTAAGGAAGCCTTGACATTTTAAGCATTTATTATTATTTATTTTTTTTTTTGATATTATGCAACGATCATCTTTTTCATTTTTATTATGGTGAGAAAATTACGATTGATTTTTATGAGATCATTGTCTGTATACGAAGTATTTTTAAGTATAATATACGTTAAAAAAAATTCATTTTGTCTTTAGTTATTTTTATGCTAAACTTATATGTCATGCTTTATATATAAGATACAAATGTTTCTACCATTAGAATGTCTGTAATAGTTGTGTGATTATGCTATTGCATAGCTGCCAACTTTACTGGATTTTCCAGTTGACTACTGATTTTTGTGCATTTTAGAAAATTCCCTAAAATTGAGTAAGTTTCCTGAAAAAAATTTCTATTGAAATGGAATTTTTGTACAGATGCTTGTTTGCTAGAATATTTTGATAATACTAATACATAACGAAGTGAACCTCATTTATAGAAATCAGTTTAAAACTTTTTTGATCTAAAATGTTCCGGTTATTTTTAATCAGAACTCTCTCTTTAAGTTAATTAAAAAATCTTTTAACTATAATTGATGAATTAAATGTTCATAAATATTCGAAATTATGAGTAAACACAATACATAACATTTCATGTATGTTTATTGTCAATCATAACTGAAAAATATTGCAGTTTTTCTATTTTGATGACTATAAAAATCCCTAAAATTTCCCTATGTGTAAAATATTTAGTGCATTATGCATCAATCATCATGAAATTTATATTTCATAAAATCTACTGGATTTTTTTCTATCCATATTGGCAGCTATGCTATTGCCAATTTTGTATTTATCACACATGGGCTATGATGTAAAGTACACAAAAATTAGCTTCAACATTATGACTAAAAAAAATAATAAATGAAAAGTACATATGGTTTGTGTTGAAATAGTGTCATATAAGCATTTTGTGGTCTTCCCCAAAGTTAGTTCACACAATTGCTCATACTTTATGCAGGGGAAAGTATTTTACTAAATGGCAAAATTTAGACATTCACTTTTTTAGATTACCATTGCAACTTCATCCATATAGTTATTTTTGAAAGTTTAACCTAATTTAAAATACTATAAGTGAAGATCTCGTGAAATATATTCCATTGAAGAGGTTATTTAAAAATAATGTGAAAAGTTAATTTTTATTGCTTCAGAGTTGTAAACAATTATTTACTATTCATTATTTTAATTGCATACATTGAGTGTAAACTTAATTAATTTTATTGAATATTCACTCTTTATTTAACAAAATGTGTAGCAAAAATGGCTAAAATGACAAAATAAGTTAAATACCTATTAGTCTAAGAAGTAAAGCACTATGAACAATGCCTACTGCCACAAACAACATTTAGGTGCGCCAACCACTACTGGGGTTGAGGAGGAAATAAGTTTTCTCTTATTGTTTGTTATTAATTTATGCTGCAATTTTACACTATTGGTAAACAGTATTTAAGATATTTCTATGAAAATATATTTATGCCATCCACATTGTTTAAATCTACTAACATATTTTGACATGGTAAGAACAAATAAAATGGTGGTGCAGCGTATCCAACCATACGTGGAGGAGAATTCACCGGTGACATACATCCTCACAGTGACTTTACTTCGTATGCACCTGTGTTGGATCTTAGTACAAATGATGCTGATGCTCTGCTAAATGTTGCTCACCCTGTTAAGTTGTTTTTCTGGTTTAGCATACTGCACCGAGCAGTTTCCCATGTTAGTTACTATTCGAAGAGCTGGACTTCTTCTCCTTTCCATATTCTTTGCCTTAACCTCCATGATTCCCCTCTTGCCCACAGCGGGCTGTTGCAAAAATATTTCATCTTTCTTTTACTTTTATATGTAGCTCAATAATAGTTAAACAAATATATAATTAACGATTTGTACATTAAATATCCTTATAATCAAAAGAGAACATAATAAAAATATCGTTAAATAAGAGATAAATGTACAGCTTAATATCATTATAACTTTTATTAATTTTAACTTTTCATTAGTATTTGTTTATTAGTCTTAAAATAATATGAATTTAAATAATTTAGAAAATGTATTTCATTATTGTACAGAAAAATATAAAAAAAAGTTACTAAGTCGAATAATAATCATTCTCTTATTTCTGGTTCTTTCTGTTCTAATTAGGCAAATAAATTATAAGTGCTTACTAAAGCTCAAACAATTAACAAGCACAACAATTATTGGAAAAGATTATTGCGATTGCGAGCAAATTTTAAACAATGGGAAAACTGATTATTTTAGTAGGGCTATTACATTGATTTTGAAGTAATAAATGACTCGCAAGTGAAAATTGAAACACTCTCATTACTAAATTTTAAAAAAATAATATTAATACAAACCTAAAATATTTCATTACAAAATCCCAACACTTTCGGAGCATTAAGAGCTGTTTAATTTTCTATGGTCCCTAAAAATTACTATCTCTGACAACCCTGGTGAAGGAATCTCCCTTCTGACATAGAGGCTTGAGCTATTTTACATGCAGAAAGGTAGTTCCCTGCTGGTTTGTAGTCAGAAGTGTGTGGATTTTTTCGTGCCACCGTCTGGTGAATACTAACTAATGCTGGATGAAAACCTGATTGCAGTTAGCATAAAGATATTGTAATCAGGGTAGGTGACATCTTTAGTGACATCTGGAAATTTAATCAGTTTTTTGTGCTGGTAATTATTTTCTATATTGATACATTATTGTTCAGGAATAACAATGAGTAATTTTTCTTTTCTTTAAAATCTTATAAAAAGTATCTGACGACTTTAAAATTGTTCAAATATCTTAGAAAGGAAGTTGTTTGGCATAAATGAGATACAAAGCTCTATTTGATTTTTAAAATCACCACGAACCATTATACTTCCTTACACTAAGTCTTAATTTAAATTATATTGAGACTCTTCCTGTAATCCTCGTTAATATGGCTCATGAACGTTGCAGTTCCTTTTTGTCGCTTGAATACTACCTTAAAGACACACTTAAATATTAGCAGCTATGCCAAATTTTTTTTTCTTTTTTTAAAAGATAGGTAATAACTGTAAAAAATTAACTTCTTGATAAAGTTGTCTTAGCAGACACATGAGTCAGTCCAATTGTCTCATTCAGCTAAAGACTTTTTCTATTGTCACACCATTTTGCTTTTTATTACATCATCCAAGCAAGAAAATCCATCCAACTAATCATGTATCTTTCTGTTAAGCATAAAAATTTTTGTTTCTATTTGTATTAACTGGGGGTATTGTTATCCAAAAAGGTGGAATGTTATAAAATGGGTGTTTGAAAAATGTATTATATTTGTTTAATTTCATATCAGCTGAACAAGAATTATGTTTATTGATTCAATTACCAAAGTTTACAATGAAAATGTGCTTACTTGTTTTGGTTTAGCTTTATCTAAGATTATTTTAATGAAATCAATGTATTAAAATATTTTTTTAAAGTACATTAATTACAATTTGACGTAACAAATTTCCTCTAAGAATTTTTTTAAAATTTATTTTAAAAAAAAGCTTAATGAATGAATGCTTTTTGTTAAGGCTGGAAAATGAATGCTGATTATAATCCATACAAATTTTTTAACTCTTCCATTGTTCGAATAGTGTAACATAGATTATTCTATATTTGAACCATGTTCTATATTTGAACCATGTTATCATGTTTTAAATATTATAATTAAGGTTGGCATAAGTTAAATCACTCGATTTGAATCGTAATTAAAATCGTGGTTTAAATCATTTGATTCTTTAAAAAATCATTGATTTAAATCAACATTGATTAAAGTCTTGATTTTATTAATGATGAAGGTTTAATCCAAAGAAATAATAAGCAGGAAAATTATTATTATATTTCTAAATAGACTAGTAAATAATTAAAATTAGAGACTTAAAATGGATAAGAGTAATGTTAAGCTGTTAAATTATAATTTTCCATTAGTTGTTTGTAAAATGTTTTTTGCTAGTAATAAAAACATTTCAACTATACCAATTTAGTTTGATGTTTATTTGAATACTTATAAGTGCTTTTAAAATGTATTAAATATGTTGTTAGTGTTTACTTATATTAAAGATAAACTTATAATATTTTTTTTTTCTTTAATGTATTCTGATCTTAACTAATTTACTCTTCATTGGATATCCAAGTGATAAATTACCTTCCTGTATTTAAAATTTTGGAATGTTTACCTGGCGCAGAAATTGATTTTATTGATTCAGTGATTAATTTGTAGTTATTAAGTAATAATATTTGGAACATTTAAGTTAGAAATATCAACTATTTTAGCTTTATTATTGTTTTAAAATATTATTAAGTACTGTTAATATATTTTATTAGATGATTTGGCTGGTAAATATTAAAAAAAAATAATATATTAAAATAATCAGATTTTTTTAAAAACATGAATTTTAAATATAATTAATTTTTAAGTTTGTTCTGCATTTTGCAATTTTATTTTTAAAATCCAATAAAACATTTTTTTTTCAATTATGTTATTTAACAGTATGATAAATTTCATTTTGACTTTTTTTTTATTAATTGTTTTTTATTATTGTAGAGATGAAGATTACATGGAAGAAATTCTTGAAAAACAGGCAGATATGATTCGCTATTTGAAACAACACAGTAATAACTTGAGTAGAAAAGTTATGAAACTGAATTCACAGCTTGAAAGCTACCAAAATACTGTGCAGAGATTCTAAAAGGCTTGATTTCTTACTATCTAAAAGTATTGGTGCTTTTGAGATCAATCTGTGATATCTATAATCTCAGACCTGCTTTACAGTACTTCATTGTACTGATTATTATTTTGTATTCATTCTCATTTTCTTCATTGCTCAATCATTGATTTGTTTTGTAATTCGTTTGAAAATAAAATGTAAGGAAAGTTTAAAACAGTATTTGATTTTAACATAAATGAAAATCCTCATCTTATGTGATTTTTAGCATTTATTTGACATTTTTCATGGTTTTACCTTGTTTTATAAAAGTTTTAAATGTTTCTGAAGTACTAAACAAATACTTATACCATAAAATTTTAAGCTTGCTAAATATTTAATTTTTCTTTCTAATACAAAGGCATAAACTTATTTTTATCTCTATTATTATTATTTTACTCCTCCAATGAAAAATAAGTGAATTATATTTCATTTACAGGAAAAAGAAATAATTCTTTCCAATCTGGCATACTCATGTACAATGTTAAGGATTTTAAAAAATGTTGCGTCAAAATGTTATTTGCTGTGTTTGGGAAGCATTTGTGCTTATTGTGAAAGTGAATATCTGCATACATTTGATGTATGGTTATAAATTGCAGTAGATCATAAACAGCTCAACTGAATCTATATGAAGCATTCACTTTAATATTATCTGTGAATGTCGTTTTTAACCATGTATAATACTGCCTAGAGAAATATTAAAGAGTTTTCTCTCTATAGTTAATTTTGTATAGAGCTGACAAAAAAGCAATGGAAAGACAAAATAACACTTTTTGTCCTAACAGTGTCCTTATATGGTAATAATAAGCTTCTTTTTTCGTTGATTAAGATTTTAATATTTTATTAAGTGAATTTATGAATTTTGCTGTAATCTTTTAGTTATTTTTTTATTTAAAATACTTGAGTGTTCTTTAACCTCTTAACAATCTTATTATTTTCAGGAAAATGTTCATAACAGTGCCTATTTTTTTTTAATTTAAAACTCCGTATGTACTCTATATGTCCATGTAACTCTAACTCCATAATGTACACTATTTAAGAAAAAAATTACCATCTAGTTTGTAAAATGAAAAATAAAATAATTCCAGGCACAAGAGATGGGTATATTTAAAACTTTATGGTGCAATACTTTTGAACGGTCTAGCCCGGAAATATCACCGGCACGAGAAATAGGAGACCCCATTATTCCTACGACAGAAGTGAGAGGAGAGGGGTTAAAAAATGCTTCTCAAGCATTAAAACTGAAAAAAAGAAAACAAAACAACTAATAAAAACAAACAAAAAAATTCTTAAAACCTAAAGTAAAATGCAATTTGCTATAACTTTTTTAACACTATTAATCTTACAAGAAAAATAAGTAAGGATAATTATAATTTTTTATAGTTTCTACATAAATATTTTTTGATAAATTATCGATGTAGATATTTTTTCCCTGTTCATAACAATTTATCCTTGGACTGAATCAAATAAAACTGAAATAAACGAGAGTAAATAAAAATATGATCGAAGCACTAAATGCAGAATGTTTACTCTTCAAGCCTGCAGCATCAACTATCTTCTATTATTGTTCATAAAAGGCTCAACTGTAAAGCAAAAAGATTTTGTTGTAATGATGTCACTGTGAAACATTAGTATTATTTGTCTTTGTAATACTACATGGATAATACTATATTTCTTTTGTTTCAGCGAATTTCGAATGTGTCACAGTTTCGCTTACAAAATAAATTCTTAATTACTTTTTTTCAACTTTGAAAATTAATATAAGTTTCACATTCCTTTTCATATTACATGTAATATTTAAATGAACAATTCAATAATTCTAAGAAACTGAAGAGGGAAGATTTACTCGATAATGTAAAAACATATATCTTCAATTTATCAAGTATATGTGGCTCATAATTATGTTTTTATACTTATCAGCAGATCTAACCAAGTCTTACGAGCACTGTTACAGTTTATCTTGCAAGACTTATATGTATGGAGATCTTGGTAGTGTAATAATATCATTCTTACTTTTTTTTGTTGTTTTTTACTCTGAAAATGATTTAGTTGTAAGTTTAATTCTTGTTTTAAATGATGTGTTATTTTTTTACTTGGGGCTAAACTTCCTGTTGACTGAAATGTTGTTAATAAACAATGTTAACCTCTTAGCAAACAATGATAGCTTTGCAATAATTGTTTCGTAACATAAAACAGTTTTTCTATGTAAGTTGAAATTGTTCACTTAAAATGTATGTACTATAAAGAATTCTGTTTCCTTATGGGTGTGCCCACACGTTCAACATTTATTTATTTTAATTAAATGTTTATTTTTAGTTCTATTTGATTAATAAATATTATAAAAGATCTTATGATTCTATTAAGATCTATTACTGAACATAAATAAATTTGCTTAACAATCATTGTGTTAGAATAACACTTAAAAATTAAAGGGTATGTTGTTATAACAAAATTTGGGAGTTCACAAACATAATTTATTGTTTTCGCAGTCAAATATATAATTTGTGCATTCATAACATTGTGCATGAAGCTAATTGTCAAGTTGAAAGTCATTTAAGCAATTTCTTTAATGCTAATTTATAATTGCATATCAATGTAATTTACACCAAAAAAATATTATTAAAATAGTTAATAAGTTTATCTTAAAATGTTGCATAATAAGGGAATATCATAGAATTATGTCGTAATAAAAAAAAATCCAGCTCTTTTAGTTTTAAAATTTTAATTTAGATAACAATCAAAATTAAAAATGTAAATGTAGCAGAGTAAAGTAAGAAAAATAAATGTTACAGGTAAATACCTTTATATTTGAGATACAAAAATATTTTAGAGGGAATTAATACCTTTATGTTGTTATGATGAATTTTATGTTGTTAAGAATCAAAAAAAATCTGGAAATTAATGTGTAGCCTAAGTATTTATGTAAGTAAAGTTGTTTACATTTAAAACTTTATATTATCTGATAGAATATGAAGTATTAAATTATGTTTTCGTACTAGGCATGTACTTAATTTATATTTTCATTAGTTTTTAGTTCCATCTTAAGAGCCTCTTTCTCTAGAGAAAAAAAAAAATTTGTTCTAACACTTTTCTGCATTCACATATTATCAACTTTTAAATTACTGAAGTGCACTATTTCATGTTCTATTTTGGAATTTTTGTATAGCTAAGAATTCATTTCACTTTTCCAATTATTAATCTCTTTCTCTCATCATTTTTATGTCTGTTCTGCTTTTTTATCAATAAGCAACTTTCTGAACATATTTTCCCCTACTTTTATGTATTATTATGAGAAATACTTGTTAGCTTTTGCTGGAAAATATGCAAATCAGAAATTTGATTATTAATTCAAATCCCAATTTTCAATAATATAAATTATTTTTATTTAAATATGGTAATTTTCCGTTTAACTTATATTTTAAACATTTTTACATTTTCACTGTAACATCTTTCTTATTTCTCTATATAATTCATCAAATTGTATGAAATTAAATGTATGTTGTGAAATAATTACCATTTTACTCTATATGGCAAGTTTACTTTGAGATCTGGGTTTTTTAATTTTGCTTATTATAGCCTGATTGGTAGGGCGCTGGACTCATGTTCATGAGAACAGGAGTTCGAATCCAGCCAGACAAAGAATCCCCATGTAGTAAATGGTGACTCATGCTTATTAAATCTGCCAGGTCACAAAGTCCTCCATGTTCCCATAAGAAATTATGCTTCTGGGGGTACTGGACTGGAAATTGTTCTCCGATTCAGGTCAAAATTACGATCTGTGGATGTACGAATGGGTCCGCCCTATAAACGGGTGAGGCGGAAGTCAAATTCTTGGTCATAAATAACACTACTGAAAAACAAGAACAATCGCTCCCTCGGTGCTTTAATGGCCTATGGCAACAGCAACATCTGAACTAGCTGGCTATTATATTTGCTAGGACAATTCAAAATAGGCGAAGCCTATAGGACTCAAATATGGTGGAAAGAATTTTAAAATTGGACAGTGCATGCATACGAAAGAAAAACAATATGTACATTCCCTTTTCGAAAAAACTATTTACTGGACAAGGTTGAAGATATTGAATTTAGGTAAGGTGATTTATTCATTACTTTCTTAGACAGATGTTTTATTTTAATCTTTGATAGTAAAAATTAACAAAAAAGTTAAAAATTTGCTTTGAAAAATCATTTTTGGTTTGTTTCTATGATTGTACCACTGAAAATATTTTGCACTGTTTAATATTTGTGTAAATAGTCACTATTTAGTTTTTTTTATGTTTCTTGGTAGAAATTTTTTAAAATCTTTTTTAGTTTTTTCCCTGAAAGTACCACTTAAAATATTTTGTGTTTGATATTTTTAGATACTTTTTTTTATTATTATTATTCAATATAAGAAATTCGAAAATCGAGTTAAAATTTTATCATGAATTTCAAGGAAAAAATTCTGTTAAGAAGAATAGTTTCAGTAAAATCTTTTTTGCTTTCTTCTGCTGGTCTCCCATTTAAAATACTTTATACTGTTTGATATTTGTTTAAAACACTCGTATATTTACATATTTGTTATTCTTGCAAATTATAATTCTGATGGTGAATATTTATTTAGAAATAGAGCATTTTATTTGACTTTCAGGTAGTTTTAAAATTAAAACACCTCAAAAAATTATATTTCAGCCTTAACATTTCACAATTATTCTAGTGAATTGAGACTTCAAATAAATGCAACATACATAGTCTTTAAAAATTATTTTTAATTTTTCTTTTTCAAATATAACAGTGACTTGTAACAAGATTCAGAAAATATTTCTGTAAGACACTTTGGTATTAAAACATCAAAAAAAAAATTGATGACCAGGCATGAAAAAAAAATTTACATGCACATATTTTACATCATGAATGATGTGAAATGAGTAATACAACAACTATACATACACACTCCCATGATTTCATTTTAAAAAAATTTAATTTAGTGAAACATGTGCGTCTTTCAAGCTTAGAAAAGATTTAGATCACAGATTACTTAATCCTAAATTTTTAAAACTAATTACATTTAAAAACGCTTCAAAAGTTTTGATTAAATTGTTATTTACTACCCTTACTAAAAAAATTAACGCAATTATTGTTTCAAGCTTGCAAAAGATTTAAATCACAGATTACTTGTGCTTAATATTTTAAAACTAATTATTATATTTAAAAATACTTCAAAATTGTTGATTAAATCGTTATTTACTACTTATACTAAAAAAAAAAAATTTAAAAATACATATTAAAAAATTTACCAGATAAAAAAGCTATGAAATAAGTATATATTTTTTTTTAATATCCAGTATATAAAGTTATTCAAAAATTATATAGACTAAATGTAAATGATGATAGAAGAAATGAGACGTAAGAGGTCTTTTTTACTGCCTAAGTACAAAAACTATTAAAACAATCAATGGATTTTTTAAATCAGAGTGAAAGAAGGTACTATGTGAATTTAACAACACACAATTGTTGAGTAACATAAAAAAAAAACTGTCTATTTGGCAGTAAATTAAAACGTAAGGATGATAAGCATTAAAGATTTTGCCAAAACTTGCAGTCAAAGATATAAAAGTAGGACATAATCATTTTGACAACATAAAAATTTTAATGCTGAAATTCACTAAAAAAACATGACCAGTTCATAAAAAAACATTGTTATTTTTGTACATTTGTGGAATAAGTAATTTTTTTTTTTTTAGTGATTAGGATTTACTTCTTCTTTCACTTATCTTGGCATTTCTAACTATAATGTTAGAATGTAAACAATGTTTTTTAACAAACGTTTTCTAACAATTCTAAATTATGAGCATTGTTTTAAAAAAAAATTCATTACTTCATAATTTTTCGCATTTGCTTCTGGTCTGCGACTAATTTAGCCTTATAATTTTTTTAATATCATTTATTGCACTTAAATTCAATTTTCTTGTTTAAAATATATAATAGGGAATTAATTCAATAAATATGCTTTTTTTTAGGTAATTATAAACTGATAATATTTTTTATTACTAATGTTGTATCAAAATTTATGAATGAAACTAATTGTTTATAATTAAAATGTTATATGCATAGTAGTAAATTATTTCAGCTTGATCAAAAGAATATTTTAGAATAAAATTTTAGGGAGGAAAAAATTTAAAAAAAAAAAACTAAATTAGGAAAGAGTTTAGAATTAAAAAAATATTTGCTGCTAGATATAATGGAGTTTCAAAATAGATATAAGAATCCTATTTGAGAGACTTCAAGTTGAAATTTCACAGTTAGAAAGAGATATTTTATGCTTATTACCTTTAACAGAAACAACTTACTAAATTACTTATAAAGGTTATTTAAAAATCTGTAACATTGTTATAACTATGTTAAAACAAGGCACTTATAAAACTAGGCACATATAATATCGCCCAGTCCTAGCCACATGCATTAATTTACTAACAAAACAATTTTGATAGATGTGTAGCCAATTTAGAAACTAATAAAAAATAACAATATTTTGTACCTAGTTATTGGAATTTGTAAACCGCTAATTTTTATAACATACAAACAAAATTACATAAACAAGTAAAATTATAATATGCAATAAGGAGAAATATAAGGGGTGTCTTATTTACATATGTGCACTTGTATGATAAATGTATACATAAGAAAGAAAAAACACATCTCGTATTTGTTCATATCTACAAAACGATTGAAAAATGAGCACCATTAAATAAAATACAACACTTTTTAAGATTTAACTCTTTGGTAATGTTTATAAATATTTTTATATTTAATTGCAAATTCAGTTTCATCTTTCAGCACAAAATTTCAGGACTTATTTAATTTATGATTCAAAAATTCATTATAAATATGAGTTCTTTTCATAACAAATTATAAATATTCTATCTAAAATAGTTCATTACAACATCAGACATTAATACTGTATTTATTTTTAGCATAATAAATAATTGTAAAACATAATGTTTTAAGATAGCACAGCTATTAACATTTTATCAAAAATATCATTTGTTTATTTCAAATTTTAAAAAAAATTTGTATAAAATATTTATAATTCTAAACCTTTTAGTTATAAAAAAGGCACTTATTTAATTAATTGGGAATGTTAGATTGATTTTTAAAATTTTACATTTTTTGTAAATATTTAAAAAAATTACTATTTTGCAATTGTAAATGTGCATCCAAACAGACTAGTTAACCACTGTAAACAATCAACATTATACTTATTAATGAAACTTATAAATGTATTTTCTATAAAGAATGATGAAATATAAAGTTCAGTTCCTTAAATAATAAAAATATATACAACAATATTACTTGCAGGCAAGACAAACATAAATGATAAAAGAGGGCTTAGGGGAAATATAGTGATAAGCCACATTCTAAAGGTTATATTTTTATATCAAAATGTATGGTTAACAAATAGGCACTTAACAAATCTCTTATTTGATAACAGCACAATACTTTCATTTAATAACAGTACAATTTTTGGTGTTTTTCAACACTCTTTCTACCACTTTAAAGCTCTCTTAAACAAATGTGGTTTATAATTATTTAACCCCAAGCCCTTCATAATCTTCAAAGAGAGACAGGAAAGAAACACAGGACAGAACAGGCGAATACTGTAGTTTTCTTGTACAAAAGAAACAAGTACCTGACTAGCCTCTGTTTCTGTCGATGTTAACTAGAATATTTTCGGTAATTAGTTCATCAAGAATATTGCCTTTTTAAAAAAAAATCTCAAAACAGATCACAATTGAAACAGTTTGTATCGGACACAAGGTCTGATTCTTTGTAAGTATCAAATGTCTATGATTTATGTGACCAGATAATAAAACTTGTAACCCGTTTACTAAGTGTGACTTAGCATTCTTCTGTTTTGATATCGGGTTTAAGATCTACCATTGCGTGCAACTCTTCCGGGCTATAGCCCAACAAGTTCTGCAGATCACAGACAAAACGATAAACGTAACGTTTCCCAGCCGTTTTATGGATAATATTTTTGTCATAATAGTATCTTAGTCCTCGGCTGAGTTTCTCGTAATTCATCTTTGGTTTATTTTTACGAACACCCCATCGTCTTGCCACTTCGTCCGGGTCTGTGAGTTTGAATTCCCACCCGTCTCCAGTCCAGCTTATAAAGTTTTGGCACGATTTGTCGGTGAGGAGTTCTAGTAGAAATTGCCACAATTGTATTGGACCACTTCCTATAAAGGCATAAAAAAATAGTTAGTTTCGAATATTTTACAAAAAAAAAATCATGTATATTTATACAGGGTTATTCATAATTCCCTCCGGGGGGTTCGAAGCGTTATAATAAAAAAAACGAAGACGAATATGGCAAAAAAGAACATATGAAATTATTCCGAAAGTGTGTTCAAGTTTTAATTTAAGCAGTTGCCGGTAGATGGTACCATGACATGTATGGTGCATAGACAGTACCATGTTGAGTAGAGTATGGCAGGAACTGGACTATCACATTGATGTATGCCGTGTGATCAAGGGTTCACACATAGAACACCTGTAATGTATGTAAGTTAAACTTGAATAGTTCCGGAATAATTTCATATGTTCCTTTTTTTTACTATAACGCTTCGAAACACCGGAGGGAATTATGAATAACCCTGTATTTAATAACCATGTTTCAAAGCAAATAAATGACTATGGTTTTGTTATCATGAATTTTAGGACAGATAAAAACTTTGAAGTGTCCTTAAAGACACTGCTAAAGTATTGGTGATTTATTTGAAATATGATTTTCAAATATATATGCAAAAGAAAATTTCCAAAGTGCTCAAATTTTTAATTTGATGATAGCCAGAGCCAGATATTGTTTCAGATTTCATGGAATGGATATCAAAAAAAAACATTAATTTAAATTGAGAACCAAAAACAAGAGCTTTGTTAAGACGGCGCCATACCACGGGAGTAACTTTTCCTTCTCCTTTATTACAAATATAAAAGAAAGGAAAAGTGGATTCAGGAAAACCTAGAGATAGGCATGAAGTTTCAAATGCTGAAAAAAAAAATATCAAAATGCAAACAAATTATAGGAAGAGAACTTCTTCATTGCATAATCTTAAATTATCTTTTCATAATTTATTTTGGCATTTTAAAATTTTGTTTTCTGTATGTGAAATTTCACGGCTTGCTCTAGTTATGTCTGAATCCATTTTTTCTATACATTAAATTTTAATTTAGTTATGGAGACAAAAAATTTTCAAAATATTAAAATGCAAACAAATTATTGGAAGAGAACTTAATCTTAAGTTATCCTCTCATAATTTGTTTTTATTTTTATATTTTGAAAATTTCGTTTCAGTATTTGAAACTTCATCGCTTACTCTAGGTATGCCTGAGCTCACTTTTTCTATACTTTAAATTTCAAATTATTCATCGTGGTGAAAGAGAATTTGCGATAAAAAGTTTCTCTCGAGGTATGACGTTCTCTTTACTGATAAAAAGCAGTAAATATCATGATGTAATGAAAAAATTAGTCATAGATTAGTTATAAACATTTCATTTTATTTATTTATTATTTTTTTTAAAAGCTATGTTTTGCTGTATATCATTTTGAAGCTTTCAAACAACCTATTTTTAGCCTCTAAAGCGTTGATTAAAGAAAGAGATGAAATAGTGATTTTTCTGCTTAAAATTTTATCCTATTATATAAAGAGGGCTATCCTATAATATATTTCTAACGACTATTTAGATATTCAAAAATTATAAAAGAAAATAGAAACTTGCATATTGCCAGACAAAGATATGAATGGGATTTGAATATCGCTCACATGTATGCATATAAAGTACTAAAAAAACTATTTTAATCTTAACTGCCAGTATGTTGACCAACCACTCCTTGTTTAAATAATACGTAATTGCAATTTTTAATCTCAAAAATTTATCAGAGAAAAATAATTCAGATAATATGATCTGAGCCATTCTATCACGTATGTATCGCTTTATATGATAAATAATGTCCTAAAATAAACATTTCTTATTTATGGCCACAAAGCATTTCATAACTGCTTGAAAAACTAAAGTTTTAATTGTTTGAGGTGTTATCCCGTCATATTTGAAGCGAACGACTTGACTAATCTTCTAACAATGAATTTGAGAACATAATTTACAATTTGTTTTGTCAAAAGTACGTGGGAAAAATGTATATATTTTTGTTATTTATATCTTAATATTTTTATTATTTATGTTTTTATTATTGTTATTTTGCGCTGAAATTTTTTTTCCATAAATTTTTACTGCCATAATTTTTTTGTATACATTCAATAATTTTAATGAGAAAACTTTTCGGCATACAGTTAACGACGCCTAAAGTACTTTTAATTTAATTGTCGTCAACCCAAAACTTGTCAAATTCCACAAAAAATTTATTTTTCGTCATCATGCATAATAAAGCAAAGGAAATATTAATATGCGTCTAACACAGTTTTTTTACTTTTATGTTTTTCCCATTTTATTACTCATAGATTTAAGCCTCAAAACTGATTCTTTGCTATTGCTTATCTTAAAGGTTCTCATCACAAGGAAAAGACATTTTAGTTTCCCTGGTTGATCAACGGAAAATTATTATGAAAGCCATTTCCTTTTTTATTTTGTAACACATTAATATTTCTAAATATATTTTAATTTTATTCATTGACATTTATTCTGTCGGGCTTAGTTCCCATGTGTAAAGAAAGGTGTGCGCATGCATATATATATATATAATTTCAATTTTTTTTTTTGTATTCATACCATGCTATAAAGCATAATATACACAAAAATCTTAAAAAATTCAAAATTTTGTCTCCAAAGGTATTTGAGTACTATAAATTAGGAGATTTTGCTCTTATAATTCTCCGATTATCCGCAGGAGGTAATTAGAATATATTTTCTGTCTGAAAGATATTGTAAATGCTTAAATATAAAGGTTTAGCTTGGTAAATTGTATTTAAGTCTTTGTAAATAGAATAGGCGTGTCAAGGTTATGCAATTTTCCCTTTCCGTTACCATGGTATCCACAAATCTCGCTTTTTCCCCACGCCAGCATGTTATTATAATAAAATTCTGTTATGAGTTATAGATACTCCTTAACTGCCGTGTGGATAAAATAAAAAAAAAGAGAAGCATTGCTGCGTGTCACATCGTTACCAAGCCGAGGAAGATTTAAAATGTGACCTTGAAACGCCAATTTTAATTACCAGAAGTATAAGAAACGTTTCATGATATGTAGTGGTTAATTGTAAATGGATCATTTTATGCCAAAATGAATTCTCACCTGAATAGCCAGCAAGAACTGCAGCTTGTATGACAGGTTTGCTGTCCTGTCCTGGAAGAGGAAGAGGACTTTGCATTCCGATCATATTCTGAAGATTATTGTTGAGCGTTAGATGACTATCTCGGTTTATGTTACCATAACCACCATGCTGGTGGTTTATCTCTGTTGACCAGTGTGAGCCAGTTTGGATTGAGCCAGGTACAGTTTGGAATGGTGGTTCATAGTGATGAGGACTATAACTTTCTGAATACCCCATTTCGTGGTGGGGATATCGTCCTAAATGAAAACAATTCTCATTACTGCACAGAACAATTTGCTATACATATAGCTTTTCATAAAAAAAAAATCAATGGATGTAGAGTTTGTTTGAATTTAAAGGGCTCAATTTTCTCCTAAAAGCTATTTTAAATGTGTCATTGACATTGATGGTTAAAAATTTATTTTTTCTATCATTAAAATGGATTAGGAAATCGAAAATTTCATTTTGATAATGCACTTATCATTTTCGGGGATACATTTGGAGTCTCAGCTTAAATCATGAGCGTCGTTAGCGTGGATAACTAAAATTCTCATTATTTCAGACAAATGAAAGAAAAAAATCATGAATCGTCATCAATTTACATTCACCAATGTTAAAAAATCAATAAATAATAATATTTTTGTTTACATTTTGCTGGTGGAAGAACGTTCGATTATTTATGTGCGAAATTTGTTGAACTATTAAAATAGAATATTTAAATTTTTTTCCCTTTACCCCCCGAAAAATAGGACGCCTGCGTCGTCTAAGGTTTAAATTTTTCTTCTCATTAAATATGATATATTTCGTACGGATGTGCTTGTTATCAAATATAAATACATATCAATGTCCAGATAATTTAAAATGTCTGTGATAAAACATGCATTGTATGTACTTTTGTTAATATTAGTTATTCCCACAAAAATTTATGACAATCAAACTCAACCCCTATGATTAAAATGTTTTAGAATAATTCGCCCTATTTCTAATTCCTAAAAATATTAATCATATATAATGGATCTGTCCCTTTTTTAGTAAAATTTAATTTGACTAATACTATAGGGCATAAATGATTTGGTTTATTATTAAATACTAAGAGATATATCTAAATTCTGAACTTGCGTCAGTTTCAATTCAAATTAGCGTTTCGTGTTTGCCTGTTAACTTTGCCATGAGTAGGCATATTCCTGTTGTTGCAAACAGAAATTTGACAGTCTTCCTCCGGATATCCGTAAAAGTAAAAGGTGAAAATATTTCAAACAAAACTTAAAAACTATGTCACTAATCAGGTAAAGTAAATAATTCAGTTGTAGGAGAAGAAAAAATCAGGAAGTTTTGAGTAATGCTTACGAAATAAATAATATTCTTTATTAACCTTAAGATTGAAAATATTGTAATTGAGGCAATCGAAATTGTAAAACTTGCAAGGATAAAATATGCCAAATTTTTACATAAAAAAGCAGCTGTTGTTACAATTGACAAAATCGGAACTCAAGCAATTACATCAAGTCAATCGTCAAGGGACATACAGCATTACAAGTTGAATTATTTCGCCTTGTGGTTAGGCAAAATAGGCTATGGTTTTAAGATAAAAGGGGAATTTTGTCTCGTTGTAAACTTACCAATTAACGTTCGTTAAAACAAAGTATTAACTTTTTTACTATTTTTTCTCTTCAAAATTTTAGAAGACACATACCTAGTAAATGTTCTTGGTGAATATTTTGACGTTTTAGATTTCTTTAATACTTTACTTGGTGTTAAGCATACCAAAACGTTGTTCCGCGACAGAGTGATGAAATCAAAATTTAAAATAATCAGAACTGCCTCTTACCCCAACGACGACTCCTTTTAATTAAGAAAAAAAAAATGTCGCTATTTTTTTCCTAAAAACTGACATCGCTTTAAAAAAGAATGACTTAGATAAAATTATTTAATTTTGGATATTTATTTATTATTTGTTTTCATAAACTAACCAAATATTAAATTTTCCATCTGAATTATTTACTTATTTCGAATAAAAACTTAAATAATTGGAAAAAAAAACTTTTTACCTCCAGAAGTAGAAAATGCTCAAATATTTATGTGTTAAATAGAGCTTTTTTGTTCATTATAATTTAAACTAAAGAGATGTGGCATTCTGATCTTAGATTTTTAAAACTCATTCTAAATAGTTTAAAATATATTGATTGGTAATTTTAAAAAGAACACAATCCGTATGACTATTTTATAAGTTAAAATATATATTTTTTTTAATTACACTATCTCTATTTATAGGTGGTGGATTTAATTGTCTGCCTATGAAATATGCAATAAAGTTTTCATCATCAATGGGCAATCAAACTAATGGCCTAATTCATAATACAAGTAGAATGTTTGTTTTCTAACGCGAAATATTTCAACAACTATAAATAAATTCTTTCTGGGGACAAGTGTCTAGCATTTCATGGAGAAAAGGCAATAAAGGATTGAAAATAACAAAGTCATTCATTTTTAAAAGAGACATGATCCAAATGGCTGAACATGGAAATGAACCCATTACTTTGAATTGAGAAAGGAAAGTAATTCAATCAATGTTGTAATTCTTCTTCATTCATCTTTCAAGAAATCAAGAAGTTTTGAACTGTTTATTTTTCTTTTAATGATATTGATATTCTCTGTTAGCGATCAAAGGCAACTCACATTTTCTTTTTAATTGAATTGATATATTTTTTTTTTATGAATAAAAAGGTAAACCACATGTGAGATACCAAAGTTTGGGACAGTTTATAAAACTTGGGTTTATTTCTTTCAAATTATTATTAATTATTGTTATACTCTACCAGTAGTCTTTTGTATGACTCATGTCAAGTTGACTCCCCGACTGAAGTAAAGTATCCTCAATGTTATACGGATTATGGGTTAGAATCCACTTGCCATCAGGCTAACCTTGGGAGGTATTCGCGGGAGTTTTTTTTCTCTCTCCATCTAACGCAAATGCGGCTTAGTTCCATAAAAAAGTCCTCCACGAAGGCTAGTTTGTTCCAATGTTTCATTCAGAAGTTCCTTTGTCTTTTGGGTTGGTTTAAAATTATTAGATTACGTAGTTCAACATTGATAGTCGTAAACTAAGAATTGTGTCGACTGTAATGTGTCGATAATAAAATAAAATAAAGCAGACGATTATTTCGAAAATTAAAAAAATATTTTACGTAAAATATGCAGTTACGCGTAAAACACCTCGTATTATACTATATTTACACTCAAACATTTTGAATTAATAGGATAACAAATAAATTTAAAAAAAAAAACGTAATTTATAAACTTGTTACACGTAATTTTGTGCAGGGAATTTTATCTTTGGTCAAACGAATTTTATAATTGTGTGCAAAAATTTTTCAATTCGCACCTGACCAAACTATTGGGAACCATATTTCCCAAATTGCGGCTACCCCCTATATTTCGGAGGTCAGAGATCCGACTCAACCTGAAACCCATCAAATAAACGGTTTGTTTATTCAGAAAAAAAAAACGTTTTTGTGTGTGATGTCGTAATTTAAAATATCGCCTGCTTATTGATTAACATATTTGAGGTCATCCCGTCGAACCATTAAGATTGAGTCCTAGAACGTTGTTGAGGTTTGAGTTCGAGATTAGTTAGATAGTTTGAGTTTCCTGTGCTGGCAACATCTTATTGTTTTTTATTCTTTTTGATGTAAATAAAGTTTAAGTTTTCAGTTTGTTCTACGTGACTTTCAGTCTGATTTGCTCTCAACAAAATCCAACATTTGGTGCCGAAATAACTCGGTAAGTCATACTGAACTTGTTTAATTACTTTCGTCAAAAATCTGAATTGGAATGGCTACCGGTAGTGAAAAACTTGTAATATTTAAACGCAAACGAACAACGCTACGTACCGCCATTACGAAACTAACGACGAAATTGAACGATGCTGCTAGTACACAAACTGAAAAGGAATACAACATTGAACGTTTACAAGATAAAATTAAAGAATTAACCTTGGCAGACGATGAAATACATAATTTTTTAAATGATGAAGAATATCAGGAAGACATAATAGAATGCGAAAGATACACAGAATATGCTCATTTGGCGTTATTTAATTTCAAAAGAACAGCGAATCGGAACACGAATTCAATTTCTGAAACATCGCCAACAGCTGCCAATATAAATAATTTTTCAGCTTCGCCTTCAAATGTTACAGTAAAGTTGCCTACAATAAAAATAAATACGTTTTACGGCGAAATTGAAGAATTCCATAGTTTTTGGGAGCGTTTTGAAAACTGTATCGACAAAAACGAAAGTTTATCGCTGATTGACAAGCATGTTTTTTTGCGGGGATATTTAGATGGAGAAGCAAAACGAATAGTTGATGGAATTAATATAACTGCAGAAACATATGCAACAACAAAGAATATTTTGAAATCGAAATATGGCGATAAAGATAAAATAATACAGGCTCATCTCGATTATTTAGAAAACCTAAAACCTGTCAAAAATCACTCTCCAGCAGCAATAAATGAGTTATATATTGATTGTAATCGAAGAATACAGGCTTTAGATGCTTTAGGAGAAAAAACTCAATCATACGGAAGAATTTTGGCTCCTAAAATACTTCGTGCTTTTCCTCATGAAATCTGTCGTAACTGGATTGTACATGCCAAACGTGAAAATTTTGGTGAAAGCGATATTTCAAAATTAATGAAATTTTTATCAGAAGAGGTCGAGGGATCAATTACTGCAAGTAATATTAAAGGTTCACTTGCTCCAGACTATCCTATTAAATCCTCCTTAGAAAATTTTAATGTGAATTCTAAATCAGTTACCAAAAGTAAAATAATGTCACCCTNTTTCTTCTGGATCGGTTCAAAATTACAAGGCTACGGAGTTGAACATTAGTAGTCCTAAACCCAAAATTGGGTCGGCTGTTCAATGACGGTTATAAAATATAAAATAAAATGTTACAATGAGACAAGTGTAGACTATACAATTGAGTTTCGTAAAAAAAATTGTACAAAAAGCTTCTGCTTGGCAATGTAAAATAGCATCCTATCAAGCGGGATATCTAAATGGGGCAAAATAGTAACAATCCTTCATTTGATTGCTGAACCATAATATTTTCACACTCTGTTTTTAAGCTATACCTATGAAAATATCTAGCATAAGAACAAGAACGATTGAATTATTCTTACCTCTGTAATGTCGATTAACGTATTGTGTTTGATATTTTGTGTCTTGGGTCATCACAACATTGGAAGGTGAATAAAATTCTGGACTATTTTCTATGTAGGTGGGATGATTGGGAATGGATTCCAATACATATTCGGAATTATCCTCTAATTGTGCCGTCGTAACTCCAAGATCATCTTGCGTCATCTCGTGTAACGTATGCATTGTTTCACTAATTTGGCCGTATCCACCTGTAAACAAATAGAAGAAATTTTAAGACAATAATTAAAACAATATTCTTGTAGATTTGTGGACAAAGGAGCAACTACGACCGTGAACTTAATACACCTCTCACATTCAGCACTCAAGAAACCCAGTGACCTTAATCCAGCTATCCCGGTCTTTTAGAAAGTACAGCAACTAGTGGTATCCGTTCATCGAATTCTATCCCTGATAAAATTCTGGTGGGGGAGTATGGTGGCGTAACTATCACTACGAAAATTAAACATCAATTCACTAGTATATAAGACAAGCTAACTTGAATCAATCTAGAGGTACCTTTTGATAGATGAAGGTTGGCATTGTCGATAACTCCTCCCCCCACAGATTTAAAAAGTAAGAATAATTAGGCATTAGGTGAAATATTTCTATAAGTATGACCTAATTCTGATTAGACTAGATCTTTAACGATTTTTCTTTTTTTTTTTCTTCAAAAATTTACTCCAGTTTCTTTTAAGACCCTTCAATTTATGAGGTGGTTGTGTAATAAGCAAAAAGTTTCCTTGATAGAGTAGTGCACACACACCTTTATTATAATTCTGCTTTTATTACTGCATGATAACGCTTAACTGAATGGGACAGTGAATGATATTCCTGGGTCGGTCCGCCAGATACAGTTATGTTCTGTCGCCAAGTAAATAAAAAAGCTATAGTTTAAGTGCCTTACATTTGAAGCAATGAAATGATTTTTAACTGTCTATATAAATCTTACGTGAAGAATTATCTGGGCCTTAGAAGAGACAAATAACTTAAATATTTTAAAAATTATTAAACCTTTTGAAAAATCGCCAATTTGGCGACCTTATTCTCAATTTCTGCAAATTTTTATGAATCCAACTAATGCAACATAGGAGTAAGTTTTTAAATATTAAAAAACCAGACCACAAACGCCATATTTACGTTTTGAGCCATTTTCAAAATAAGCGTAAACTGTTCTGGTTTAAGGTAGGCTAAACTTGACCAACAGTCATGAGTAACAATTGCTAAATCAGAGTAGTTATAAAAATAGCATATTATTCGCAAAAGAGCAACATTTCATAATACTTCGGGCTTTCAAAAAACAGTCTTCTTGGGTTATAAAAAATTACATTTACTTAATGCTGTTTTTCGAACAATTTGTTATTTTCATAATTATGAGTTTGCAATAGTTACTCATTACTGTTAGATCAAGTTTAACTTATCTTTAGCAAGCGCCTTCTATGTTTATTCTGAAAATCGTCAATGGAGAAAACCACAATTTTGAAAAAATAAAAAGAGTTTGCGGTCAAATTTTTTAATATTTAAAAACTTAACTCTAATGCTGTATTATCTGGGCTCATAAAAATTTGCAAAAATTGAAAATAAGGCATTGGTTTTGATAATTTTCATCTAGGTCATTGTTTTATTGAGGCACGATAATCTAAGTGTGTATGGTTTATTATAAAACTCAACATTTTAAAAAATGAAACTTACTTGCCAGCCTTAAACATTTGATCGCAAACGGCCTATGGAAATTTCGCGCCCCGAGTTAAATGACTACATATTTGCAATAAATTAATGATACAGTGCTAAAGTTCATACATTATAAAATAATGCAATGAATTACAGTCAAGTATTATTTCTTAACCCATCGTTTTAGTTCCGTTAAACTGCATAATTTCACAAAATTAATCAACGAATTTTATCGTATCGCCATGCCACATAAATGGAATCCTATACTAAGATATACGTTTTTGTAAGAAAATGATAGAATATCGAGAGAAAAAAATATTTATATAAATAGCTTCAAATAAATAATTTTAAATAGCCCAGTTACGATCTTATGAAAGACTGTTTATTCTGGCAAGAATGAGAAGAATAGAACTGTTGTATTTTGTGAGCAGCTCGGAACTAATTTTAGATCATAGTTGACAGCTTGAGCGATCGGAAAGGAACATTATTCCAATCGGTTTACATTTTGAAAGAAACACCGTAATTTATACCGTACGCCTACAAGACTCGACCAGCAAGCTAAGAATAAATATGTGCAAATTGACCCCGTCAGAATATTAAAAACTTTCAAGTCAAGTCAGTGCTGTATCTGTTATAACGTTGAAATGTAAAATGAAAACTTTTGCACTTATATATTTTGTGACAAGAAAATATTTTAAAATTAACAGTTAAATTTTAAAATAAACAGTTAATTACAAGGTGAAGAAAAAGTTTGGAAACAGTCAAATATCTCGAGAAATATAAATCTGTTTGAAAAAGTGAAAATAGACAAATTCAATATATTTTAAAAGCTATTCAATGATATCGAACTCGGTTTTTCACTCCCACCTCCTGAGAGCGAGGTGGAGAAAACTTTGACATCTCTAATATAAACCCTTTTTTTATTGCAGATTCGGATACTCCAAAAAAAAAAAAAAGTAACCCCATGTGAGTTGTATGTAAATGCATTTTGCTTCACAGAAGGGGCTGCAAACGAGAAAAATTAAATATGATACGAGTTGTTTAAAATAGCCAATCTCGAGACCCAGCAAATTGAGAAGATAAAAAAAAAACTTATCGATATTTTTATTTTCAGTTTAAAGGGTCTCGAGTTACCACCATTTTTAAACTGTCTGCACTCTTTTAAATTTTCTTGGTTGCAGGGCCATCTGTGAAGCAAGATGCTTAAACCTACAATTCAAACAGGATTACTTTTTTTGGAGAATCAGGATCTGCAATAAAGAAATATGGGTTCATATTCAAGTTTTTAAAGTTGATCCTGTCCCACCCAGGGACCGGAGAAGTTTTAATTTTTCTCAAGAATCTCTTTAACAACATTCAGGAAGGAGTTTTCACAAATTGATTGTAAAATTCCTAATCCATTAATAAATCGTGATGTGAAGACTTTAAATGCGATTCGACGAATGAGTAGAATCCATTTAAATAGAGAAAAATAGATATATTTATGTCTCATATAAATAATTAAAAAGAAGTAACCAATATATAATTAGATTTAAATAAAGATACGCTAAATACAAGAATTTTTGGAGCATTATAATATTGTATTGTAAATTGTAACATTGTAGGGCAGGAGAAGGGTGAGATTCAACTCTTTACCTAAAAATTCAATTTCTGAAGAGTATTTTAAGATACGAAACGCACCAAAAGTAAATCAGAAAATATTTTATAAAAATTATAAGTAAAAAATATGTGAACTGGGTAATTAAACAATTAGTAGTCTGGGAAGATTTTAAAGGAGAATTCTTAACCTTTATCACTAAATTACATCTGTTGTTTATCTACACCATATCATAACTCTCCCTTCCTCCATATACATAATTCCGTAAAACTTACAACAAACAGAATATCATTCGAAAAACTTAAAAATCTTATTGTTTTCCTGTTACTTTATCTAGTTACTTTATCCTGCTACTAATCTAGTCACCTTATCTAGTTACTTTATTCTGTTACTTTACATAATTACCTTTTTTTGCATATCTTTTTCTTGGAAATAATGTTTTAAGTTGTTACCTAAACTTCTATTTTAAGATATGCAGAGGTGATGTGCGCATGCTAATGCAAAAGTATGGGAATCAGTCTCTCATATATCTCTTACTTACCGCTTGCCTTCTCAGTGTGCCTGCCAAACCCAAAAAGAGAATGCGGAAATCATTGAGGAAAAAAAATCACCAACTTCATAAAAACTGAATTAATAAAAAAAATTACAAATTCTTCTGCCATTAATAAATGCTATTTTTGCTAATTTAGTTAAAGCATTTAACGCTGTATTAAACTCAAGCCAAATGAAACCTTAAATTTATGTATATGAATGAACTAATTAATGATAGCACAGATTTTTTCTTCCTTACATTATAGTTCATTTTTTTTTTGTTTTTTTTTTTTTTTTTTTTTTTNAAGCCAAATGAAAACTTAAATTTATGTATATGAATGAACTAATTATTGATAGTGCAGATTTTTTTTTCTTCCTTACGTATCAATTATAGTTCGTTTTGTTTTTTTTTTTTGTTTAAATATATATATTCGAGCTTGTGAACTTTATGCTGTAACGGCTTATAAACCAACGCTAGACACATAGAATAACAAATAGCTCAAAAACATACAAGTTACAGTGGGATTTAATCCCGCTACCTGCAGGTTTCTAATCACCCGGCTACGGAGGTCCCTGTTTTATTTTATTTTTTAATTTTATCTGTTCTTTCTTATCATATTAAACTGTTTTTCTTCGAACAGAAAAAAAGAAATAAGCTCGATTTTGGTTACTAAATCAAAAAAAGTTAGGAGAAAGTTAGTTAGCTGTTCCCCTTGACAAGTTGCCATCTATGAGATACTTTTTTTTTTTACTATTTAATGATTATATTAGATATTACGCGAATGTTTTTTTTTTCAGCATTCGATATAAATATTCGATATCCTAAGACCTATTTATAAAAAAATACTTTCGAAGAAATAAATTATTGCTCCCAAGTAATACAATTTAATATTTTTGTTAAAAACACGTTATTAATCTTCAAAATAAGACATTTAAAATAAATATGCGAAAATATATTTTTAATTATATTGACTGGAAAAATGTTCAAAATAAAACATCAATTATTTTTTTTAATACCACGCATTAGAAAATCTTTTTTAATCATATATTCAATTAAAATAAAATATATTCAGACACATTAAAAGAAAAATTTCCAAATAAAACCAAAAGATTACATATATATAATATATATATATACATTACATATATATATTACATATTATAATATATATATATATTACATATATATATGTGTGTGTGTGTGTTATTAAATATATACAGATATTACATATATATACCAAAAATGCTACATATAAGTATTATAAGTATTTCTACTATAAAAAGATTATTGCAGGAATTAAATAATTCGCTGAATTAAAACACCGTTATTTAAAACAACATACACAAATTGAATAGATATCCTAATTCTTATATTATGAAAAATTATGAGGTATGTTTAACAAATTTCTATTATGAAACATAATTTGAAAATGATAGCTATGGATTATAAAAAGAAAACAAATTATGTATCATTTATTTTGCAATAGAAATAATAAATATTGTAAATATGAATTTAATGATACACATACAGGGTGTGGCAAAAAAAAACTCAGGACTAATTTATCACATCATCGATAAGAAGTTAACAAATTTACTAATTTATTTTTAATACATGTGTTCATTTTCTTTTTTGTCTACAACTTTTTATAAAATATCTTCTCTCTTTGTTTAAATTTTTTTTTTTTTTTTCTTACACAGCAATGTTAAACAGAAGATTTTAAGAGTTGTTTCAGCAAGGAAATTCAAATAGAGTTCCTATGACTATCGCTGCTAATAGCAGTCACTTTTCAACCAATAAATTTATTTATCAGTAAAAGTCTACTCTTATTATTATTTGTTATATTTTGTTAATTTATGTACTTTAGTTATATTAATAATAGTTCGTCCCGGTGGTTTTGCAGCACCCTGTATGAAATTGTATCATAAGTATTTAATAACCTATAACATCTGGAAAATATTTGATAAAAACTTTATTTCTAGTCAAGGGTAACTGAAGAAATTAAATAATTCTTTCAAAATAGTTTTTTTTTAAAAAAACTGCCATTAGCTATAATAAAACAACAAAAGAATTTAATAGATTTCTTAAATTATATCTTATAAAAAGTTTTCTGATACGTTTACAATAAGTTTTCCAAAATAAGAACACCACTAGTTTCAAAATAATAACTATCGATCATAAAAAAACAATAATTTTATCTTTTCATTTCTTTATTTTGCAATAATAAAAATGAAAATACTAAATATAACTTTAATGATACATGTATGAGGGCGAATTATAAGTATTTGATATACCTATTATTTTTGGTAACTAATTTATAAAACTTTATTTTCAGTATAGAATAAATTCAGAAATTAAATAATTCTCTCAAAAAAGGAAGCAATGTCATTAGTAGAATAAATGAACACGAGAAATTCAATGGATTTCTTAAATCATATCTTATGAAAAGTTTTTAAATATGTTAACAAACAGTTTTCCAGCAATCCTAAATTTAACTAGTTTTAAAATAATAGCTATGGGTGATAAAAAAAATAATGATAATAATTTTATCCAATTATTTATTTCGCAATAACAAAAATGAAAATATTAAATAAAACATGAATGATACATGTATGAGGTTGAATTATAAGTATTTGACATACCTATTATTTTTGGTAATTAATTGATAAAACTTTGTTTCTTTTATAGGATAACTACAGAAATTAAATCATTCTCTCAGAATAGTTGAAACACTGTCATTTTTTATGAAACAAATAAATTTTAATTGATTACTCAAATCTCGCAGAGTAAAAAGTTTTCAGATTATGTGCACAGATAATTTTCTTATAGTGAAACACGACTAATTTTGATAAAAATTGTTTTGTTTTGCAATAATAATAAAAACAAAAACAAAATTTTGGTACATATTATAAGTTTAAATCAATAATATTTAATAGATCTGTATTTTTGTAAATAGTTTATAAAACTTTATTCCTAGTTACATATCAATGCAGAAATTAAATAATTCACTGTAGATTTTAAAAACATTCAACTTGGTATAAAATTTTTATAAAGAAAGAGCAATTTATACAATAAATTTTCTCAGGTAATTTAGGAATATTTTTATCAAAATCCGTTACTTTTCTTTAATATGCCATAATTATATTCTTTATATATCTATTGTTTAAAATAAAAATATTGAACAAAATTCCCAACACGTAATTTTTCCTTCTTTAACTGTTCGGGCAGTACCACACATACCCAAAATTATAGACTTTTCTTATCAAACATCCACAAAAAAAAACCCATTAATATCTTCCTTTGAGTCATCCGAAGATAGCTCAAAACATCAATAATAATGGCAACATTTTTCCCAAGAGAAAAAAAAACTAAAAAACACAAATCAAGAAAAAAAAAACACCATTGTTCATAATCAAATACTAAAATAATATCAGCCACAATTTCACGTATCATTGCCTATGGTCCTAGATAACTCCATCAAGAAAAAAAAATACCAGAATTGACAAAACCACTTACTTTCTGGACTATCTGTGCATAAGAATTCAACTTTTTACCATCCCTCATTCGATGTTAGTGAAGCGTAACAAATGAGAAAAACGCAAGGGTTCGGGAGGTGAAGGTTTTTCATTGATATTAAATACGCAGGTACGTAGTAGTATGTAGATGGAAAAGCCCTGTGTGATCGCGAGAGTTGCAATTGAAGAAATGAAGAGGCTGGAGAAAGGGGAAGAGCGTGTGGGAGGATGGAGGATGACGTAACGGAGTCATTCTTCTCCCTCTCATTTTTCTATACGTTGTGAGGGTCATTCTCAATGAAGTTTGGAGTAAAGTGGTGGCGGTGGCGAGTGAAAGATGTCAGACTTGCGAAGATTGGAATAGGGGATCGACTACAAAGTGTATAAAATATCGTTTGTTTCTTCTCGTTTTCAATGGTTATTTGAAAGAACTATATTAACCAAACAGTTAATAAGTTTTAAAATCGTCTGAAGAGCAGTAGATAAATGATAAATCGATGACAGCATTGATAAAATATCATTTGTTTCTTCTCGTTTTCAATGGTTATTTGAAAGAACTATATTAATCAAACAGAGAATAAGTTTTAAAATTGTCTGAACAGTTGTAAATAAATGGTAAATCGATGACAACATTGATAAAATATCGTTTGTTTCTTCTCGTTTTTAATGGTAATTTGAAAGAACTATATTAATCAAACAGTTAATAAGTTTTAAAATCGTCTGAACAATAGTAAATAAATGATAAATCGATGACAACTTTGAATATCGTTTGTTTCTTCTCGTTTTCAATGGTAATTTGAAAGAAATATATTAATGAAACAGTTAATAAGTTTTAAAATCGCCTGAAGAGTAGTAAATAAATGATAAATCGATGACAACATTGATCAATGGTGGAATCCTTTTTAGTCATATCTCAAGCAATATTTTAAGGGATTACTTTGGTTCCATACATAAAACATGCTGGCAGGCTCACAATACCAAATTAATTTAATAAAAGAAAAATGTTCGAAATCGTATTAATTCTTTTTTTCTTTCAGATAAGCTGTTATTATTGCTAATATTACAATATTTTAAATCGTTTGGGCCCTTAAAAAACAATACTATGATTTTGTCAACCAATCTTACGGCTGCTCAATCACATCGTCCATTAATAAAATATATTATCCGTGAAATGGAATTGGGTATAATATAGCCTACGTCACAGGTTGTGTTGTTCCTACTAAATTTAACCCATGAACGGCATTTTCTGCGAGCCTAACTTCAAGCCACAAATAAACAAACGAAGTGTTCGATCGTTTAAATAGCTGCTCGCCAGATTTTATTGCATTATAAAGAAAAGTTATTGAAACTAAATACAACTAAATAAACAACAACAACTAAAACAAGTAACAACAACTACTAATAACAATAACTAAATAAACAACAACTAAATTCCATTCGTTTAGCATTGCGTCATATGTTGTTCCTACTAAATCGAAGTAGTTGTGTTTTTTTCATATTATACCCAATTGTAGCGATAGCATCTTAACTTTGTACTTTGTAATTTTGCACCTAAAGTAGCAAGGGAATGCCCAAGTCAAGCACAGGTACATACAGAAAAACTTTATCTTCGTGAGTACTTTTTGAATGAAACTAGCCAACCCACGTACTCAAATAGTCCAATAGTAATATTTAAAACCTTTCATGATATACTCTATCCTTACCATGTTAAAACTTTAACCAAAAGAGTCTATAAAATCAGTAACTATAGCCATTGTAATATTAATAGTGTTGCTCGATTTAAATGATATAAGTAACAATTATTGAAAAGTTAATATTAAATCATTGAAATGCTATCGAGTTTAACGGTGCTGGGTTCTATTGTTTTCTTATTCGTGCTACACAACGGGAATAAAGTTAGCTCAAAAGGGTTCCGGCTGATTTTGAAACTCAACCCAGAAAATTATATTGTCTTCTGAGTTCTTGAGGATTAAATATACAAAATTTATTGCTTAAAATATATTGCAAGGTACACAATTTCACTAAGTAATAGTTTTTAAATTACAGAAAATATATTAAATAAAATTAGTGAATATGAAATTACGAAGTCATAGAAGTCGCTTATTTATTATTTGTCTTTGAAGTATATTTTTAAAAGGATAAAATCATTTTTGTATAACTGTAATATAATAAAAAAAATTGATAAAATCTTGCGAATATTAAGAGTTTTTAAACAGTGTTAAACTCCTTAAAAATAGCAATGTTACAAACGAAATCTTATAATGTAAGAAAAGAATTAGAACAGGAAGGATGGAGGATCAAATAGTTGATATTGTAAAAGTTTCTTTCAGCTGAAAAACTTTTTTTTTTTTTTTACAATAAGGAATGATTTTATAAAGTAAAAAATGTTTTATAAAAGTTTTTAAAATTTCAATAAAAAAAACTACAGGATTGTTAATATTTAAACCAACTTTCATTGATTTCTTGCACTTTAAAAAAAAAAAAAATAGATACCTATATAATCAGTAAATTCAACCGAATCTGCTCAAAACTTGTGCGTTTGGAGTGATACCTTTGTCATTTTCGATTCTAATAGTAAAAAGTAGAAGTAATTAACTTTCATTAGTGAGTTTAGATTACTCACTAATTAAAGATTCTAATTTCAAATGAATTCATAAAAAATAGTACGACATAAATGGAGAAAAAAAAATTCCTATTAACAATTAAATCGCAATCGACATTAACGAAATACCGTTTGAAACTGCTGATGCAAAAAATAAGTTGAATAATATTGCAAATGACACTTACAAGGACGTTGGTGTCTTTGTAAAATGGATTTTGGAAATCGTCTCCATTAATTTAAACCAGTACGTTCGTAAGGTATACCAGTTAAAGTTAACGGAATGAATTCAAAAGTTGGAGAGCAACCCGAGTCAATTAGACATAATATTACAATATTTGTGGAAAAAAGTGTTTGTCTAGATTACTTACCAATTAAAGGATCTACTTTCAAATAAGTACATAAAAAGTAGTACGACATAAACGAAAAAACATTCTGCGGTTACAGAAATACCGATTAAAACTGCTGCCGCATGGAATAAATAGAACAATAATGCATCTTGACTTAAGAAAAGAACTGTTCAATAAAAGAATCGTGATTGAAAAGGCATTCAGCTGAAATTTTATTGGACGATTCTAAGAAGAACTCTGATAAATTGGCTATAAGCTGAGTGCTGCTATTCGCTGAAATTCTAGAAAAGAATTCAATGGGCAGTAAAACTATTTTTCTAACTCCTTAACTAGGTAGTCAGTCGGGATTTTACTACTTACTGGTGAGATAAATTTGACTGATATGATCAAAAAATTGTATAGCTGGAAGTATGAAGAAAGAATAGTTTTTTTTCTTTCTTATTTTTATTGAAATTGTTCGAATATCGCTTATCTGATTCTTATAATTAGTACTTTTAATAACTTGTAATTCTGAATAATTTATCCTCATATATTAAAAATTCAAGATTTTTCTAAAATATTGCTTGTTTCCTATTTCACTGATCAAATAAATTTTTTTTATTATAAATTTAAAAAATAAAAAGAAAGAAGCGATTGATGTATGGAATAATTTGTATGGGTTTTCATTGCATGTTATTCTGTTGAAGTTGGAGAAAATTTGACAGTATACAAACAACAAAAGATCTCACAACAAAATATTTTTTTTATATTTTTACGTTGCATTATTGGTTACAGATAACTACTCATGCTAAATCTCATACAAAACTGGTAAACGAAACCCAATAAAATTAACACATAGGAATATTATATGTTAAAGGAATCGATAATGCATTTCTTTATAAGAAACGAAAATGTTTATATACCTTATATTTTAATGACTAAAATAAATAAAACGAGTGATAAGACCAAAATATCATAAATATTACAGTATATAGTATATTATTATAAATTATAGAAAAATTTTAAAACAACTTTTTGATATCACCATCTAAACAATTAAAATCGCTTCCAATACAGAAATGAGTGAAGGATTTCAATAAAAACAACTAAATAACTCTTTTTCAATAACAATAATTATTTTAATGCCTAAATTTCATAATAGTACTTAATATTTTTATTGCATTTTGAATCATGTGCTAAAAAAATTTGTGAAGTTATTGTAAAATTATTTAAAAAACAAAAATTCAAAAAATATGCTAACTAACACTAAAATCTGATGTAAATGAAAATTAATTGAATAAATGAATTGAAATAAAAATGAATTTTGATAAGTATTAACATTTACCAAAAATTTAAAGATTATTTAACATAGTTTAAGTTGAGAAAAAAAAACAGGGTTACATTAAGAAAATAACTTAACAATATTAAAAAGAAATATTTCGAAAAAAGAATTATACAATTGTCTATTAAGCAGATAGCCTTGAAGGTGTGGAAAAAAAATAGGATAAAATTTTAAATGCCTGTTCGAATAACCCAGAAATGAAAAAAAAAATTAGTAGTTAGGAACAAAGAGAGAATGCCTTTTAGAACAATTTGTAAGCGACCTTTCTCACTTTCAGCAAACGATCGTCTGCATCATAGTTTAATTCAAGAACGGAAATGTTCCAAGTCGAAAAAAAGAACGCCTTTAATAAGAAGAATTGTAAATGGCCCTATCACTATTCAAGCTTAATGTCGAAGTTTTCCATTGGATCTGAGATATCACCGCTAGACCGCAAAGCACCTACATCTACCTGTTTTCCGGTGTGTACTTTCCCTACCCCCACCTTCATCTAACATTTTTTTTTGAAGACCAGCTGAAAGGTACCACGTGGCCAATGTTGACACAACAAGTTAGCTAACTCTCGAAACTTCAAAGGAGGCTTTCAAAGCTTTGAAGGGGGAGTAAATAAAAAAAAATATTTATCATAAGCATAGTTTGGATTATCAATTGATAAACATCTTAGGTAAATGAAGTCACTGCGACATTGTTTTCTTTGAAAAGGAAAAAACAATCGATACGAGTACTATAATTGAGTAGAATAAATTGTCAAAAAGATTCAGATAAAATGAATCAGTTAATGTGGATTGTTCGAATCAGTGAATCGAATTAATATATACGACATAATGGATTGAATTTGTATTAACTGATTTGAATTATTGATTCTAATCAGTTGACACGAGCAACATCAGAATTAATGTTTGGAGTTAGAGACAAATTGGATAAATTAATTAGAAATTTTGTCAATTATAGCTGCGAAAAAAAGAAAACAATTAATTAACATAAATAACGATTGAAAAAGGTAAAGAATGGCATACTGCTCAATTGATGAATAATTTCAACGATTACATGTTCGTATAGAGGAAAACAATAACTAACTGGTTCAATAAATAAAAAATTTCGACGATTGCAAAAAATTGATACAGTACAGATAAACAAATTAATAAGTATTAAAGTTGGACAAAACAAATTGTCAATTGAATAAATTAATTTAAAATTAATATATATCAGAACTAATAATGTAACAAACTATGTCCATATAAAAGAAATTTTATAATTTAAAATGATCGAAAAGGTAAAACAATTGCTTTAAATAGTAAGCATTAAATTTGGAATTAAAACAAAAATTGAAATTTATTCGCATCATTATTATGAATACCTAAAGTTACATTGAGAGAAAAAAAGTATGATCAAAATAACCAGAATATAATAAAATTTCCCGTGTTTTTGGCTTTATGGGAACAAAAAAAAAAACCTTCATTTTTACCGAAACGCTTTGTTAATGATTTCGGCAAAATCATCAATAAAACATGGTATTTATAATGTGATAAAATTTGGTAAATGTGGTAAAATTTGATAATTTTTATCATGATACAATAGAGCATGGCATAAAAACCATCTATTCGTTTAAACTTACTTTTTCCTAAATGTGTGGTAATAAAAACTGTAATTTTGAAAAATGTAATTTTCGATAAACCGTTGTTATATAAACGGAAAAATTACCATATAAATGGTTTCGATACAGTACGTTTAGGTTTTATTAACCAAAATTATGTTTGTTTTTTTATCTGAAATTATTACCATACAGTACAGTAACTAAATATTAACATTCGAAATAAAACAATCTACAGTTGTTTGCTTGATAATTAAATTACATCTAATCATGAAGTGAAATTCTAAACATTTAAAATAAACCTTGAAACTTTAAAAATAATAATAATAATAACCCTAAAATTGAAACTTCTATAACTTACTTCACAGTGTACTGACTATTTTCAAAATTAAGTCGGCTAAAGGTAGTTAAGATAAAGTTGTTAAAATCAACAATTATTTCTTATTTATTATCTCTCATAAAAATATCTTACATTTTGCGAAAAAAAAAACATTATAAATACATTTTTTCTGACTGAAATGTTTGTAAGAAATATCAATTATAACACTAGGTTTTGCGCATGTAAAAATTTATGACCAAAACTTTGACTTAATCCCTTTATTCAAACCTCGAAAACAGTAGGTACACTAATTTAAAATAAGGAAACAAATGTGAATAATTAAAAATCAAATTCTGATTAAATAAATCTTCTTTTTCTTTCTTTTGAGAAAAAAGCAATTTACAGAGGAAAAATTCTTACATTTTTTCATTGCAAGGTGAAAAACCCAAACCAATCTTGTTTCCTCTCAAGTAGGTACTACTTTTTTGAACCTTTAAAATGAACTAAGACAAAAACAGAAATATCAACTTGGTTATAAGTCTTTTTGCCTAGGTTTTTCCAATTGACTCAAATAATTGGGAAAACTGTTATTAAGAAACAAAAAGATTCATTCAAAGTAACGTTTAGTTCATCAATATCTCGAATCTGAAAACAAAGTTTGATAATTAAGAGTTACCGACATTTTGTTCTTGTTACAAAGAAAGCACTAAACAAACAATTATGTTTATTTATTAACTTTTTTAAAGCACTAACGTTGAAAAATTAATATGTAAAAAAAAAAAAAAAAACTCTTACATGCGTTTGCGACAATTTTTACGAACATCCATTAAAAAGAAGTGGCAAATTTTAAAAAAAAACATTTTTTCCCGATAACAATATGCTGAAAAAAATCACTAAAAAAATATGTATTTAGAAATGAATGCATCAATATTTCTCATTAATCTTTAAAATTCAAAATAAAATAGCCAATTCAACAAAAATAAATTATTTTTCTCCAATAACCATTCTCACAATTTACATCAGTTTTTTTTCAAAGACTATAATCCTGCTTATTTTATTCAATTTTATTTATGCATTCGCCAAAAACTATTAGACTAAAACTCGCTTTCGACTTACGAATTCATCTACCTAACATAAAAACTAATTTTAAGACTTATTGTTGAAACAACGAAAAAAATTTATTCCTCACATTTACTGTTTCTAAATTTTTTTGGTTAGCGTATTCAAACCTACTAATGAACTTTATTTAATAGTTAGGGTTCCGCTAAAAGAAGTTCATCGTTTAAGGTTCCGTAGTTGAAAAAAATTGGAACCCGCTAATCTAGGAGTTCGAACTAAAAAAAAATTAAGATTTAGAGGGTTGTAAGAACTTTGAAATTAATAAATACAACCATAAAAATTTGTTGTATTTTGAATTTATTAAAGCTCAAAAATGTAAAAAATCATTTATACTAAAAAACGTATAAGTTATTTTAGCATATAAATTTTATGATTCTTAAAATATAAAACCCCAATTATTTTGAAAAACAACGGAAAGAAAAATTCTAAAACTTGAAAAATTCAACGTTATGCAAACTATAAATAATCAATAATTCGTTGCAACAGATAGAAAAAAAAGAATGATTTTTTTTTCCGTCAAAGTCACTTGATTTATTCATTGAAAACAGTTAAGTGCGTGTGACTTGATACGGTCAACTCTGCTTTTACTATATCTCTGCGTCACAATCATGTTGATGGCAGTTGCTTGCGTGCCATTATGCACAAGGCCAAGGATTTAAGGTCTCAGATGCCATCATTAACTGCAAAATATATAGACATTCTGAAATAAAGATGGTTTCCAACTTCTGTCTGTGGACAAGGTTTCGTTGGAGAGTTTTAGATAGAAATGATGGATGTTTTTGCGTCTATCAGATGTCGAAATGTTAGCTATGAAGAATTCCTTGTTTTTTGAGCGATCTGTCATCTTTGGATGCCTTTTTTACAGCAATAAATATCCAATTTAGAAATGACTAAAAAGTACGTCTACATCAGTTTATGAGAATAGCGCGTGATAAGTCTATCAGAATGTTTTATGTTATTTAATTTGAATTGCAGCCGCCGTTGTCATTTATATACATTCTGGCAGTATTATTAAGAACAGTTTCTACTAAAATGTGTTAAGTAACAATATTCAAGTAATAAAAATTTAATGCGTTTTATGTATTTTTATTTATAATTAATTTCATACAAATATGGTTAAAAACCGTAAACTCAATGCCTGTTTTTCAGTTTTAATATATGGAAAAATTCTTTTTAATGAAATATAAAGTTTTGAATTTTGTACAACTATGTAAAAACTACAGTAAAATCAAAGGAAAACGATTTCAAAAATCTGAATCTGATCGTTTGCCCCAAAAACTGTATTCTTATTTTTATTTTTAAAGTGTTATTAAGAAATAAATTGTGCTCGTATTTTCATTTTTAAAGTATTAATAAAAAATAAATTACTAGTATAAAAATTCTTCTGACATTCTGACAAATTATATTCTTGCGTAACAGTTCGTAAATTGTTCAAAAATTGAAAGCTAATTTTTATAATTTTTTTACAAGAAAAAAAAGTGCCTGTTTTTATTGACTTTAAAACTATCGGATAACAGCCTTAACTAATTTATCCTTGATTGAAAAATCCCCCTCTTTTAAACGCGAGACATGCTTCTTCCTATGCAGCCTCAAATTAGAAGAAAAATATTTAACCAAATATAACTCTAAATTTGTACTATAATTCATTTATTAATTTTTTTTTAATAAAGTAATGTTTATCAAAATTTTAAAAAAATTCGGAAGCATAATTTTTTTTAAATACACATTTTTAATTAATATTTCTTCTCTTTAAAAAATTATCGAAAAATAAGTCTTTTAGTCTTAAACTTATTTTTCGATCATTTTAAAAAACCGAATTGAAAAGTAAAATAGCGTACATAAACGATTCATATAATCGAATTTTTTCTTAAAAATATAGCACTAAAAGAATGCATAAAACCATTCTCCCCATCCTTATAAAATTTTTTCAACTCTCCTGATTAATGCCTTCGGCAGAAATTAATTTTAATAAAATAAATAAATCAATGCTATTTTAATGACGGAAGTAATTAAAAGATGCATATCTAAATACGAAATTATCGTTGTAAAAATTTAAAAATATTCACGTCGAATAAGCATTCATAAATTTTGTTTATTACAAAAACATGATTAAAGGTAAAGAACTATATTTGCAACAAATATCATCTATATTCTTTAATTGATAATGCTATAAGAATAATGGTTGCAAGGTGTTTAACTGACATTAAATTATGGGAAGAATTTATTATGATGTATAACAATGTACAAAACAATCTCAAAAATGCAATTGAAAAATGAAGTTCCTGGGAAAGATTGAAAAATTTTATTTTTTTAATTAATTGAGTTAATTATTATTATTATTCATAATTTTATCTGAATCAATATTTTAAATATTTCCTTTACAAAATTAAACTAAAAAAAAATATTAAAATCTTGATTAATAATATACAATTCACGATTTTTAGAAAACCTTCAAGCTGAATTTGGTTCGATAGTTCTACTTTTTATACACCGATCAAATTCTCAATTTCTAAATGTGTATTTTACATTAATTTTTATTTTGATGATACTTGTAGGCGTTATGCTGGAAAATATTTTGTATTAAAACGAACATTTTGTTTTAAAATAATTTGAATTCTACACAAAATCGTTTATTAATAACGTAAAGAGAAGGAAAGAATATCTCTGATTAAACTTTTCAGTTTGTTTTCGAACGGCACAGTCAGAACAGTTTTAGAGTGGGCTCCAGAAACTCCATTTTCGGGAACTGACCTAATGTTTCGATTGCTTTGTAAAAATTAAATTAATTATGGCTTAATTATGATATATTACTAAATTATGAACGTTAAAATTTTCTCCTGCTTTCAAAATGTAAAATTAAAGTTACATTTTGAAGGCAGGAGAAAATTTATAAAATTAATTTGTAATGAAATCTCCAATTCATTAACGCCAATTCCTTCATTCGCTTAGTCTTTGTTTAATTGATTCACTAATAAGTCGCTTTACTAATAAGTTGATTTTTAGATTCACTGGAGGGTTGATTCACCTTTTAGTTCTTAAATCTTCCTACCCTTTGAAAAAAAACATCTGGTCACGAAAGTTATAAGCCAAGACTGTTTTTTTCAAGTTATGTAGTCGCATGAAATGGTGCTTTTTTGCAAATAATATGCTATTAGCATAAATTATGTGAGTTAGCAATAGTTACTCATGACTATTAATTCAAGTTTATCCTATCTTCAGTCAGCGCCCTCCCCTCTATGTATATTTTGAAAATGGCGCAAAACGTCAATATGAAAAGTCACAATTTTGTGAACATGAAAAGCGTTTGTGATCTTACTTTTAAATCTTTAAGAGCTTACTCCAATGCTGCATTATCTGGACTGATAAAAAATTTAAAAATTAAGAATAAGAAATTGATTTGGATAATTTTCATCAAGGTGGGAAAAATGCCGCCCAAATTGGCGATTTTTAAAGGAATAATTTTCAAAATATTTTGAGTTATTTGTCCGTTTTAAAGACCAGATAATTCTTTAAGGCATGCTGGAATATAAAGTTTAAAATTATAACTTTGGCTTCAAGTGTAAGGCACTTAAAGTGTGGCTTTTTAATTTTACTTGGCGAAACAGCTTCGAAAAACCATGTGAGTGGTACTTTTCTCACACTTCTAAAAACGGTCAACGAATGAGAGGGATCAGTTAAATTCCTCCCCCTATCAGATGTTACTCAAAAACAGAATAAGAACGGAAATTCTTTAATTTGTAAGAACCTCTATCTCTAGGATTAAAATTTTTATTAAAATCTCCTTAAATCTCAATAAAATTAATACATTTATTAAATTACGATGTCCAATAGAAAAATAGTAACACTATAAATTACTTGCATTAGAACCTTTCATTTAAGATATTAATAACCAAACCAAGAACAAATCCTTGAACTACATTTATTTTGAACACGGTTTAGTTTTAAAAAACCGAAATGTCAAAAGTTCAATTAGTACCTCTATTTTTAACAAATATAGTTACAATTTTGGAGGTTTTTCTCCCAAAGTTTATTGGAAATAAGATTAAAAAACAGCTAAAAATGCTAGTAAGTAGTAATAAATGTTACTATTTATGAAGTGTTTTATCAATAAAAGTTTGGTTGGTAGGCAGGAGTTTGCGCTAAGACCTGAAACCCACCTTAAAATCACTAACTATTATTTATTCCTTAACACAAATTTGATATTACACTGCACGGAGAAAAAAATTCCGGTAAAATTACCTTACTGTACGATAATGGTATTTCTGGTAAAAAAGGACATAATTTTGGTAATAAAAATCAAAATTTACGATATTTCAGCCATTCATTTGGTCCGTTCATATGTTTATGGTTTTACCAGAAATACTGATCTTCAAAATTATAGTTCTTATTACCACACATTCAATAAAAAACGCAAAATTAAAAAGTAAATTTAGCCGAATAAATGGTTTCTATACGATTCTCTAAGGTATCATGATAAATTTACCAAATTTTACCGTATTTTCAAAATTTTACCACGTAGTATTATAAAACCATATTTAGTAGTTAATATTACAAAAATCTTAATCAAAAAGCTTCAGTAAAAATTACCGTGCTTTTTATCTTCCCGTAGAGCCAGAAATACGGTAAATTTAACCATATTCTGGTAGCTTGAGCATATTTTTATCTCTTATTCATCTACACTGTAAAAAATTCCGAATTAAATTACGATAGAAAGTACTGGCACTTTGGGTGCATCATCCGCAAAAACCATTTTATTGTAAAATCCATAATATATTATACCGTAATTTTTACAGTAATATTTATTTAATTAGAATGATTCTGAAGTTATACGGTAATTATTATTATTAATCAGTATTAGTAATTTCGAGTCGCAAATTCTTTCTTAATATTCATCATAGATTAAAAATTAACTTCTTTGTGTATTTCGGGATGCTTTACATTAGTTTAAAAAACAATCATAATCCTAAATAAAATCTATCAATGTCGAGCTAACTTTTTTTCGTTCTCTCATAAAAATAGATTGAACAGAAAAGCACGGAATATGCCTCATCACTTACCGGCTGTCCAAGTGTCCACGGTCGGCGAGATAGGGCACGGCATCCAGCGGAAAGAAAACGACAGCAGACGATTTCTCTGCTCAGGGCAGTGGAAGGAAGGCGGGTGGGAGACAGGAAACGGCGGACTTTCGGGGAGCGATGTTGCGTTGAACAGGTGCGTTTCCCTGTCCCATATCTGCGCGCAAAGAGGTCACAGGTCACGCAATCCCGGGCTTTGGGGGTGGCTCAAGTTTCGTGGATGAGGATTCAGAGGAAAGGGACTCATGGAGTAACAAAAAAAGGCAAATTTCGCTTTCACATCTTTTCGAAAAAGCCATGAGAACGAATGAATGCATGTTTAGATTTTCACTGCGAGAGAAATTAAGACTTGTCCATTTCCTCCAAGTAACTAAAAAAAGTAACAAACAAGACGTAGATATCATATTTAGTTTCTTTTATAAATATAATGCTTTTTTATGCAACTATTACATTTTTTAAAAAAGTTGCTAAACAAACTTTTTTCGGGGAGTTGTTTAACCAAATAAAGAAAGAACCATGATATTCTCATAATGTAACTGTTTCTATACTAGAATGCGAAATTTAGGAGAGAGAATTTCTTTTTATACTAGAAATCAAAATGTATATTTCAGTAGCAATTTGCAAAAGTGAAAAATTCCTTAAAATCACGAATTAATCTTGTATCTATTCGATAGCTGATTAAAATTATGTTATTTATGGTTAATCAATCTCTGGCATAAACAAATAAGCAAAAAATTTATGCCAAAAAAAAATCATAATAATTAATTTAGGGAGGATTTTTTTCTCATATGACCAGCCGAAGTTAAAATTACAGAGATGAACATACATTACACACAATCAAAAATTAACTACTACTTTTTTATATATTTTTTCTTTTTCGTGTGTGTTGCATGTTATTCCACGACAGAGACGTTAATGCTAAATGAATTTTTTTAATATTTTTGAGGACTCTTTCTTTAGGACATTATAAGTTAGGGTTTTAAAAGTTTTTTTTTCTTCACTTTTTTAGGTATTTCTCTTAAATGTGCACTTTTTTAAAAAAAATTTTGAATGATATTTTTTATTTTAAGAGCATTTTACTTATAGATTAATATTGTTCTTTTTTTTAATACATAAACTAGCGTACGTTTCGCTCTAAATCTTATTATTTATAATACCCTTCAATAACAAGTGTTGATGTTGAACAGAATTTGCTTTTGGCCAAAAGACAAACTTCCAATTTGAAGAGTATAAAAAAGCATTTGTTAATACAATGTAATTCTGATTTTTTTTTGAAGACAATTACTAAAAATTAAATTCATATTTATCTTTATTGGGTATTTATTTACATTTTATTTTATTCAGAAATTATAAATTCATTTTAGTACTAAGTAATGAATACAAGTTATAATTAATTTTCAAAAGCTTTTTTTTTTCCAGAGAATTTTTAGGTCATGCTCTGCTTATTACTGTCCTGCAATAGGGCCTCCAACTGAGTAAAAATTCATAAAATTGTTTGATTTTCTTGATGGGATACGAAAAAGAGACGTAGTGTGGATACATGGATCCTGATTGGTTGTTGAAATGTGGCATTTGTTTACGTTAGCAACTGTTCTTTCCATTTCATTCCGAATAAGCCAAGCCCATCAAGTATCAATTCTCTTAAGTGAAACATTCTAAATTCTTTCACAAAGATTTCAATTCTTTCACTATATATTTACATAGAGACTTAACACAAAGACAGGCACGAAGTCATTTAGAACATAAACAAACTTATTATGCATCGCAGTTGTCAGATACACAAAAAAAAATATATCACGGTTAGGCTCGACATTTAATTAACTTACCCTTAATTAACATTCTAACTTACGTAGAGAAACTTATTTCAACTTTAATACGCCATTTTGCTGATAAAGATTAGCTGGCGCTAACGTCATAGGTCACGTGCGTCGGTATGGGAGGTCTTCTTGAAGTGGTACCCAATTGTTTAAGTTTAATGATCGTACAGCAGCAAGTTTATTGCAGCAATTAAAAGCATTTTCTAGTAAATCCAACAGGAAAAAAACTTATCGTAATTAACGCAAAATATTTCATAATACAATGACAGCTGCCATAAAAAAGTAGCCAAAAAGAAGGAAAAAAAATTCTTTTTTGTGCCATTGAAATTTTACGAAATGATGATGCCAAATCATATTTCCATTCTTTGCCAAATGAACAATGAAGAGACTAACTATATCTACGCAACTCAATAATACTTCTTTTTGAAATCTATTTCAACACCTGTCCTTGGACAGGATCAGTTTGTCAGCAGTTTCGAGCAAGAAATTAACAGAAAACAATCACTTTTGATACTAGCTTCATTAAAGAGAATGAAATAAAACTTAAAGAAAAATGACGTCAAACTGTGTTTTACTTCTTCGTAAGTCTAGATTCGTTTTTTTTTTTTTTTTTTTTTTTTTTTTTTTTTTTTTTTNTTTTTTTTTTAGATTATAGAAGAAACGTAATGGCCATATTGATAATATTCGTTCACAATAATGGATGACAAAAAGGTAAAACTTAACAACAAAGGTTGTTTTTAGTTGGTCTTTAAATGATTAATGAGTTAGTTCTTAAAAGTTTTGCGAAGAATGATAATTCGATTTCACATACTATCAAATACATGCAGTATTTACTGAAATGCTATATAATTGGTTTTAAAAAATCCCGAAATAGAATAACTAGTACAAGCTAAATAAATATTAAGAGAAGGCATATCTATATACTTGGTTTTGAGTATTCAATCAATTTGGATTTAAAACAATAATAAAATAATAAATAAATAATAATAAAAAACTATTATTATTTTATTTCATAAACACAATCAGTATCACTGTTTAATAAAATGCAATATGGTTTAAGGAATTAAAAATAAAAATAAAATGAAGTGCAGAATAAAAGCAACTGGCTAAAAATATAGGTAAAAAAAACACTGAAAAAATAGTTTCTTTAACAATTACAATGAATTTAATGACCCAGAATTAATGAATTTAATGATTCCAGCCGTTGTACACTAACTAAATAAAGTTAATTCGAATGTAATTAGATACTTTTTAAAAATTAATTAAAATGCAAAAAATACTTATTCCATAACTTTAAATTGATCACTGTATATAAATTAGTTTTTTTTAAATATTTAATTTAATAACAATCAATTACATTGATATTTAATTTCAGTATAATAAATATTTATTTATATTAAATTTGGTTAATAAGGCCGAAGGTAATCCTAGGGTAAAAAGTTATGGTGGATCTAACTTCCAGTAATGGTCTAACTTCCTTGTCTCCCCTTATTATATAGTCAAAATTTAAAACTTTAAACAAGTGCCACAAATACCCTATTGTAATATATAATGATAACTTTATAATTGATATAAGACAAAATGATCAGTTAATACCATAAAATGTTGGAAATTATAAAATTTATTATTTTAAACTAATTCATTATTATCCTTAATAACCAATAAGTCGAATCAATTCTCAATCAAATCAATCAAGAATTCGCTTTGATTCTTGCACAGTAACGACCATGTTATTATGAAAAAGAAATTGTATAGCACCATAAACTCCATCAGTTAGCCAAAACAAAATATGTTTTATATATTAAAAAAGGGAAAAAAAAACATTTCAGCTGAAGATATACAAAAACATATATGGTATACGTTTGATACTAATATTTTTTATTTAGTTTTATAAATGTGATGTTATTGATGTTTTTTTTATTTACTGTAGGTCAAAAATAGGTGAATTTATTTGCTTCATGTAAGTCATTCGTACACTAGTTATTTTTTTTAAAAAATTATAATAATTTTCTGACCTGAACAGCTAAGGAAAAGAAGTAATTAATAAAATTCGTAATTTCAGGAATGGGGTAATTTCAGGAAAATTCGTAATTTCATTTTTCAGGAATGTTATTACAATGAAGAAAAAAATGTATAGTCAGGGGTCTATTTAGAAGAAATTTGGGTCCGTTAACGGATCCCTCACAAAATATCTTTTCATAAAAACGGACCCTTCACAAAATATTTTAACTTACAAACGGACCCTTCACAAAATGATTTTTCTTTTAATCGGACCCTTCACAAATTTGTTTATCTTCATTATTATTTTGTTAATCGAATAAACCCTTTCCACGGCAGATGACGAGAAAGATGGATGTAAACGAATTAAGTTTTGTCTTCGGCAGACGATTCTTCCATTATTCGTCCGAAATGAATATTCTGTGTTCAGCAGTATAGGCTAAATACCAAATATTTGCATGTTGCATCTCTAATTTAGAAGCAGCAATTGTTTATTTTTTAAAATTTAATTTTTTTTAATTATAATTTTGCAGTGTTGAGCATAATCTTGTATGTCTTTACAATTTAAAAACTCCTTGAAAAACTTTTTTTTTGCAGTAACGGACCCTATTTGCACAAATTCATAAAAGCGGACCCTGGTTGAAAGAATGTGAGTAATTTTTTCACAATTTCACGAAAAACGGACCTTTCACAAAATGTCTGGACAAACCCATGATAGTCAAAACTACCAGAATTTTTCGTTCTTTGGAAATACTACAAAGCTCAGTAATTTTTACCAAAGCGCTTTGGTAGTGATTTTGGTAAAAACATATGGTTTTATAATATGTTATAAGATTTGGTAATTTTATAATTATAATTTTGAGCATGACATAAAAATAATTTATTCGATAGAATTTACACTTATATTTTGTATTTTCTACTAAATGCATGGATATAAGAACTATAATTTTGAAAACCAGAATTTCTTGGGAACCGTTACCATATGAAGGGAAAAATACCAAATGAATTTTTTAAATACCGTATATTTTCGTTTTTTAAAAATTGCTTTTTTTGTTTTTATTTTCTTTCTTATAATTTTATCAATTTTTTATTTCTCCGAACAGAAAGTTATTAAAATTTGCAGAAAATTACCTGTTTCAGACTGAACCATTTCAACACAATTTAAAAACTGATGTTAGTACTATTTAACTTTTAACTGAGCAAAAAAATTTGTACCAAACCTTTAGTCAAGCAGAACCATAAGATTTGAGATCATCGTATGCTTATCCAAAATTAAGCTGCTTCATATTTATAATTTTTAAAATTTCAATTTTAAGTGGTTCATAAATTAAATATACGAGAAATTTAATATTTTCATAAAATAAATCTTTTCATAATTTTAGTGATTTATATTTTAATCGAAAATAAGTAGATCAGTTTTTAAAATAAAGTGATTCACTTATTTTAAGTGGATCAATGGACCACTTATAAAAAGGGAATCACTTTAATTTAATTTTCAATTTACTATTACTGGATAAAATTATGTAACGATTAAAGTAAAATAGTCCGTTATAAAGAAGCAAAATCTAAAAAGTAAAAACTACAATAAAGAAAGAAATTTTTTAAATCTTTATCAAAATTGTCGAATAAACCAAAAAGCGTTAATTTCCTCTGCTTGTTTTCATACTCATGAATATATTTGAAGTTAGAGGAAGGAATATTGAATTCGGGTTCTCAGAAAAATCGGAAGACAGGGGTCACCCATAGATAAGGACCCCCCATGTCCCAAGTTCGAGGGTTCTTTCAAAGATAAGGAGGGGGTCAGAGAAAAAAGAAAATCGAATTCTATATTTATGGTATAGACGGGAAAAAACATATGTTAGTATTTTTCTTTCAAATACAGAAAAGTTTACTCATTATAAAACCTGGAGTTTTCATATTAAAAAAATTTTTTTTCTTCTAATGTTAAGCAAAATAATCCAAGAAATTTTTAAAATACAACCATCGAACTGCTATATCTAATATTTTACCTTTAAATAGAATGCACTTTCTTCTATAACACCATCAGATAAAAATATTTTTAAAAAAATAGCTCATTTGTAGAGCTAAACGTTGTTTTTAGCCCGATTAACCTCCGATCCAATTAAACCTCTGTTTCAAAAAAAGAAAAAAGAAAAAGAAACACTCTCTTTTGTAATTATGTAATTATATAATCAACTAATATTATTCCAAATTAATTGAAAAAATCTCGAGAATCTTATTTTAGTTATCTGGGGCTATTGAAGTGAAATTCCATTTTCGTTAAACTGGAAAAAAATCTACTCTTAGTTTTTTGCGAACAATTACAAAAATTATATTCCACTCAAGACTTTTAAGTTCCGTCTTTGTGAAATTTTGAAAAATCTACTGATAATTTTGCAATATGTAAAAACGAGGTTCTGTTTTGGTGGGGGACACACTCAAAAAACATGTTCTACAAGGAGTTTTAGTTTAAAATTATTAATTTATGACGTCATTGATACTGTTTTCAAAAATAAACATTCCGGATAAGTTCCGTTTTCGCATCCAAATTCTTGGTGAAGGGTTCTTCCAAATTCTTGGTTTTTACCATAAAATATTTTGCAAAGGATCCCTTTTACCGATATTATTATTTTTTTTAAATGGTCCCAAATTTCTTTTAAAAGGGCCCCCTATAGTGAAGCTACTTATTTCTATTTTCTGTATATCTTCGCCCCAAGTGTTATATGGAAATAAAACTACACGGTAAAAATGCTTTTCTCAAAATAGTGCAAAAATATGATTTCCGAAACAAATAGTCGAATGTGAAAACCCATGTACTAATTATTGAATATTCAAATGCTCAAAATTGAATAAAGTCTTAGTGACACATCATCCTCAAATGTGACCAAGTTCAAATTTTATTAGTTTATATCGATCAAATATTCGAAAATAAAATCTAATTCGATAAGAGTTGACTACATTTATTATTTTCATTTCAAATTCATTTCACAAATAAAGAATGTCTTAATCAACCCTTTCTTACCTTGCCAACCAAGTTTATTTTTACAAATGACAGATTCTCGGAATTATTTCATTCTTGAGAATGCGACTATACTCAATAAGTACATGGGGTCTTCAAATTCGATTACATTTGTTTCGATGCTATTAGGACACATTTTTGCAAAATTTTTAGTGCTACATTTTACTTTCACAGTGCTGTGCCATTAACTTTTAATTGAATTGATTCATTTATATTTGCGCACTCTTAACAATATCTTAATACTATTGTTATTGATAAAGATAATTAAGAAAAGAATTTATATTGCAGAGCGATTACTACAATTATAAACAATAATATCACTCAAATGTTTTGCAACCATAATATGGTGCGAAGTTGAAACGGGCAAATTTATCTTGGTTAGTATTACGTATCATCAATATACTTATATTATGTTAAACTGTAGTATATGTATATTGATTATACGTTATACAATCTTTGTTGAAATAGATTATACGTAATAGGATAGTATACATATACAGTAGAGCGCCGATTATCCGAACCCTTATTATCCGAACGTCCAATTATCCGAGCTATGTCTGAATTCATTTTTTTTTTAAAGTTTAGAATAATTTTTGACTTATCAACAATTTTTCAAAATTTCTGAGCCAGTAGATCTTCCGGTTGAAGAGATGTCAGGTTATGCAGCAGAAGAAATGGAAGGCTGGTGTCGAGACACTGAAAACGTCCTAGAATTTCAAATTTTAAATGATGATGAAATTGTTTGCTGAAATTTTGAAAGAAAATCGGAACTCCACAGACGAATAGGAACAAATAGATGATCAAGTTCAAGATAGTGAACCTTCTCATATAGAAGCAT
>NC_092205.1:52656753-52748374 GCF_043381705.1 Parasteatoda tepidariorum
ATTGCAGAGCAATTACTTAGGGTGAAAAGGTATGGTTGATCTAACTTACTTGCCTCCCCTTATTATATAGTCAAAAATTAAAGCTTAAAATAAGTGCCACAAATACCCTATTGTAATATATAATAATGGTTTTGTAATTGATATAAGACAAAATTATCGGTTAATACCATAAAATGTTGGAAATTATAAAATTTATTATTTTAAACTAATTTATTATTATTATGTAAAAGAAATTGTATAGCATCATAAACTCCATAAGTTAGCCAAAACAAAATATGCTTTATAATTAAAGAAGAAAAAAAAATATTTGATCTAAAGATATACAAAAACATATATGGTATACGTTTGATACTAATCTTTTTTTTTTTTAACATGATGTTATTGATGTTTTTTTATTTAGTGTAGGTCAATGTAGTGTGAATTTATCTGTTTCATGTTGGTCATTTGTGCACTAGTTATTTTTAAAAAAAATTATAATGATTTTCTGACTGACCTGAACAGCTAAGGAAAAAAGGTAATTAATAAAATTCTTTATTTCAAACATGTAATTCCATTTTTCAGGAACGTAATTACACTGAAAAAAAAAGTATAGCCATAACTACCAGAATTTCTAGCACCATGGAAACACTATAAAACTTGGTGATTTTAGTAAAGACATATGGTTTTATAATATGTTATAAAATACAATAAAGAAAGAAAATTTTTAAATGTTTATCAAAATTTTATAATTAATCAAAAATCGTTAATTTCCTCTGCTTGTTTTCATACTCATGAATATATTTAAAGTTATAGAGGAACGAATAGTGAATTCGTGTTCTCAGAAAAATCGGAAGACAGGGGTCACCCATAGATAAGGACCCCCCACGTCCCAAGTTCGAGGGTTCTTTCAAAGATAAGGAGGGGGTCCCAGAAAAAAGGAAATCGAATTCTATATTTATGGTATAGACGGGAAAAAATATGTTATTTTTCTTTCGAATACAGAAAAGTTTACCTATTATAAAACCTGGAGTTTTTTTATTAAATTTTGTTTCTTCTAATGTTAAGCAAAATAATCCAAGAAATTTCAAAATACAACTATCGAACTATTATATCTTTTATTTTACCCTTAAATAGAATGCACTTTCTTCTATAACACCATCAGAAAAATTTATTTTTAAAAAAATAGCTCGTTTGTAGTGCTAAACGTTATTTTTAGCCCAATTAACCCTAAAAGAACTTCTGTTTAAAAAAAAACACTATTTTTTTAGTAATTATATAATCAATTAATATAATTCCAAATTGGTTGAAAAAATCTCGAGAATCTTACTTTAGTTATCAAGGGCTATTACAGATTTAAAGTGAAAACCCATTTTCGCTAAACTGGAAAAAAATCTACTCTTTTAAGTTCCGTCTTTGTGAAATTTTGAAAAATCTACTGATAATTTTGCAATATGTAAAAACGAGGTTCTGTTTTGGTGGGGGACATACAAAAAACATGTTCTTCAAGGAGTTTTAGTTAAAAATTATTAATTTAAGACGTCATTGATTCTGTTTTCCAAAATAAACATTCCGGGAAAGTTTCATTTTCTCATCCAAATTCTTGGTGAAGGTTTCTTCCCAATTTTTGGTTTCTACCATAAAATATATTGCCAAGGATCCCTTTTACCGATAAAAAAAAATTATTTTTTTTGAATGGTCCATTAATGGTTTCAAATTTCTTTTAAAATGGCTCCCTATAGTGAAGCTACTTATTTCCATCCTCTACAGATCTTCGCATTACTTAGAAAGATATCTTCATTATAAAAACACTTTTCTCAAAATTGTGCACAAATGTGACAAAGATTTTCGAAACAAATAGTCGAATTCGAAAACCCATGTATCATTGAATAAACCATATACCAAAAACCATTGAATATTCAGGTGCTCAACATTGAATAGGGTCTAAATGGCACATCATCCTCAAATGTGACAAAGTTCAAAACGTTTATATCAATCAAATATCCAAAAATAAATTTTAATTCGATAAAAGTTCACTACATTTATTTTCATTGCAAATTTATTTCACAAATAAAGAATGTCTTCAGATCGGTAATCAACCCTTTTTTGCCATGTTTATTTTTACAAATGAAGATGGATTCTCAGAATTATTACAATTCTGAGGATGCCACTATACACAATAAGTACATGGGGTCTTCAAATTCGATTACATTTGTTTCGCTGCTATTAAGACATATTTTTGCTAAAGCTTTAGTGCTACATTTTTCTTTTACAGTGCTGTGCCACTAACTTTTAATTGTATTGATTCATTTATATTTGGGCATTCTTAAGAATATCTTAATACTATTGTTATTACTAAAGATAATTAAGAAAAGAATTTATATTGCAGAGCAATTACTACAATTATAAACAATATCACTCAAATTTTCTGCAACCATAATATGGTGCGAAGTTGAAACATGTAAATTTATCTTGGTTAGTACGTATAATCAATATACTTATATTATGTTAAACTGCAGTATACGTATATTGATTATACGTTATACTAATCAATCTTTGTTGAAATCGATGTTACGTAATAGGATAGTATACATATATTAATTATACGTTACACAAGTTAATCTATATTCAAATTGATTATACGTCTTGATTGTATGATACTCTATGGTTCACTACAACATGGTTTAATTTAAAAACCATAAGGTTTCGGGACATTTTCCCGGTTGAGCTGGTTTATACGCGAATCTGATCTAGATTGATTGAAAAGAAATAATTGAAACCTTGTTTCAAGTGCGTATAATTTTTTTATGCAATAGAAATTTTTTTATTTTTTAAGAAGCAGATGGTAACCAACCATTTGAGTGAATTAAAATATGTCTTAAAAGATACTTCATTGACAATATTAAAAAAACCACAATACATATATATCAGGGTGAGTAGCCAAATTATTCAACAAAAAATAAGCACCTTTTAAGCACTTTTCAAGCACTCAAAAAATATTATTAAGCACTTTAAAAAAATATAACTAGGCAGGGTTGGAAAGTTTTTGGCAATTGACGGTTTTTCCTTGTTTTAACCGTCTTGTCAAAAAAAAAAAAAAAACTTTTGGCATTGTTTTTGACAATTGTCAAAAATCATGAAATTTTGAATCATGTAAAACTAATGGCGTTTTCATACGCTACGGACTGGCAATAAAATAAGCCGAAATAGATTGGGGTTAAATTTATTCTGAAAACGATGAATAAAACAATGTGCACTGCGTCTTTCTGCATAATTTGAAGCGAAAATCAACATAGTAAAGGAAAAATCTCATCTTGAAAAAGGGAAAATTAAGCACTTTTTAAAAACACCCAATGAAAAAAGCACCTTCAAGCGCTTTTAAAAACGAAAATCGAAAATAAGCACTTTTTAAAAACGCTATGCACCCTGTATATATAAATATGAGTTAAAATTATACGTTAGTGATTCTGATTATATACATTTGTAGTATCTAATCTTTCTACGAGACATGTTTATGATATATTACATCAAAAAAGAAATTTTAATTCAAGCTTAAAGTCAGATTATGTGCCGAAGCTCCATAAGTTAGCCAAAACAAAATNCTGCAAATTGCACAAGTGCGCTTCAGCCATAATTTTGGCCGTGATTAGAAATCTAAAATTGCATCTAGAAAACAGTAAGTTCAACTCGCTATTCAAAGCATTGTAGAGACTAATCGCAAGAAAATAAAATTAAAGGTAACATACATTCAAATTGCAGTTTTCTTTCTTGGTTATTTGTTTGTTTTGCTTTGTCTAATTTAGAAATTTACGTAAATCAACACGTTAAACATTAAAATAAACTGAAAACAGAGTTAATTTCAGTTTTAGGAATGAAAATCGATTATACGACGTTATCGTTTATACGACGTTTTTCGGTGGTCCCTACAGCGTCGTATAAACGATGCTCCACTGTATAAACAATAATTCCGCTTTATTTCAAGTATTATTGTATAAAGAATTTTTGCTATATAAAGACTTATTCCACTTTGCTTTAAGTATCATTGTATAAAGGATTTTTGCTATATAAAGATTTATTCCACTTTGCTTTAAATATCATTCTATAAAGAATTTTTGCTAGATAAATACTTATCCCACTTTGCTTTAAGTATTATTGTGTAAAGGATTTTTGCTATATAAAGACTTATTCCACTTTGTTTTAAGTATCGTTGTATAAAGGAATTTTGCTATATAAAGACTTATTCCACTTTGTTTTAAGTATCATTGTATAATGGATTTTGCTATACCAAGACTTATTTCACTTTGCCTTAAATGTTATTGTATAAAGGTTAAAGAATTTTACTATATAAAGATTTTTTCCGCTTTGTTTAAAGTATCATTGTATAAAACACAATTTTTTTGCTTTGCTACATTAATATGGTACATTAAGCTAAATTTTCTCAATAACAATATCTCTCTGAATGCGCTAAAGTTGCAAACAAATTTGGATTTATGAAGGTAGCGCTGCAGATTTACTCCATAAATTCTGAGACCAAGTATAAGCCTCCTTAAAAAAAAAATTTCTCTTTACAGCTGAAACGTTAATATTTTTTTTCAATCAAGAAAGTACAATCTTGTTTCGTAATTTATAAATAGTTAAAATAGTGAAGTTAGTTTTAGGAATTGAGCTACTGCCTTTTCAGAATGTTAGCGGAAAGGCACGAAGTTATTCTAATAAGTCCAAGTTTGTTTTATAAGTCCAAGTTATTCCAAGTTACACATAATATTTTAATTCTTCAAGAACTAAAAATATACCAGGAAAAATTCATAAAAATAAAAAGATCAAAAATTAATTCACACAATTCATTAAAATCCAGTATTATCGTTCTTAATTCCTACGCCAACTTAATCTCGATCCAAATAATTCACCAGGAAATCGTTTGCTAACTTAAGTAAAAACGGTGTAGAATATAAAAATAAATAAAAACTTACCCAAAATTATAACAATGAAGAGTAGAACATCTGATAAGGAAAATAAACGGCTATTTATTTCCAAATCACGCGATCTTGGCTAGAATCATATCCAAGAGAAACGCACACCACAGCTACTGAAAACTCGCCAGACTCAAGGCTGTGGCAAAACCGAATATGATGCTTACTTCTTGATAGTTTCCTCTCAACTCCGCTTCCGGAGTTTATGTGGACTTGAAAGCACCTTTCACCCCTTTCTGGGTCCTCCCCTCCTCCACCGCTTCCGGTCGCGGGCTGGCTTTTGTGGCAGGTGATCACCGGCCGGAAGCTGAGGAAACTCCTCCACTGTGTCAACTCCCCCACATTTTGTTTGTAGGGGGCGAGCATTTGTCTTTCTTTTTTATCTTTTTTTGAAAAGATTTTTTTTTATAGTGAGCGGTAATGAACTCTATGAATGAATCGTTGGAGTATATTTCCGTATCAAATTCGGTGTGAATGAATGAGAAAGATTGAAGGAAAAGGTGTGTTAGGGAATACACTATGAATTTTGATGAAAACTGTACTAAATCTCTTGAATAATCCGAAATAAATCTGGTTACTGTGAATAAAATGAAACAGAAAGAAAAAAAATGTTGGAGGTTTATTTTTCTTCCTCAAGTCAAGAAAAATATTTAGTTTTGTCATACTAGTTAAAATTTTGTCTTATTTATTATTTAGTTTTGTCATTTGTTTATAGGGGATGAGCATTTGCCTTTTTTTTTATGTAGCTTTTTTATCTTTCATTCTTCTTAATTTTTAAGTTTTGTCATACTTATTATTTAGTTTTATCGTACTTATTATTTAGTTTTGTCATACTTATTATTTAGTTTTCCTCATACTTATTATTTAGTTTTGTCATACTTATTTAGTTCTGACATACTTATTTAATTTTGTCATACTTATTATTTAGTTTTGTCATACTTATTATTTAGTTTTGTCATACTTATCATTTAGTTTTGACATACTTATTTAGTTTTGACATACTCATTATTTAGTTTTGTCATACTTATTATTTAGTTTTGTCATGCTTGTTATTTAGTTTTGTCATACTTATTATTTAGTTTTGTCATACTTATTACTTAGTTTTCGTCATACTTATTATTTAGTTTGATATACTTATTATTTAGTTTTGACATAGTTATTTAGTTTTGACATACTTATTATTTAGTTTTGTCATACTTATTACTTAGTTTTGTCATACTTATTATTTAATTTTGTCATGCTTATTATTTAGTTTAGTCATACTTAGTATTTAGTTTTGTCATGCTTATTATTTAGTTTTGACATACTTATTATTTAGTTTTGACATACTTATTATTTAGTTTTGTCAAACTTATTTAGTTTTGTCACACTTATTATTTAGTTTTGTCATACTTATTACTTAGTTTTGTCATACTTATTCTTTAATTTTGTCATGCTTATTATTTAGTTTCGTCATACTTATTATTTAGTTTAGTCATACTTAGTATTTAGTTTTGTCATGCTTATTATTTAGTTTTGACATACTTATTATTTAGTTTTGTCAAACTTATTTAGTTTTGTCACACTTATTATTTAGTTTTGTCATACTTATTACTTAGTTTTGTCATACTTATTATTTAGTTTTGACAAACTTATTATTTAGTTTTGTCATACTTATTATTTAGTTTTGTCATACTCCACATTTGATAACAAATAAAAATAAAAATGAATATTTGATTTTTATAAAAACTGTGCTAAATCTCTTGAATAATCCGAAATAAATCTGGTTATAGTAAATAAAATGAAGCTAAAGAAGAAAAAAAATTTTCCTTTCAGTCAAGAAAATTACTTATCTGGTTCATACTTCTTTAAAACTTGTGTGTTTCCAGTATTTAAATATTCAATTAAGTTTAAGTTATTCAAAATTTGAGAGTAGTAATACTACTTGTTCGTTATTTTTAGTAAAATAATATTTTAAAATATCCGAATATACATCATTTTCATTTGTTAGTCAGCATTAAAAAAAAAAAAAACACATTTTGTTTCTTAGTTAGAGATGTTACTTTTATTTTTTGAACTTGTTTGTGCTTAATATTAAGAGATTTAATCAAATTTAGGTTACTCAAGATTAATGTATAAAATAAAGCTTTTGAGAATTTTAGCGTATGAAATAATTCCTAATTTATAACCATATTTTTAAAATGTTTGGAAATTTACCTTCATTTATTAGTTTTTATTAAAACCTGGTGTATATTTTAGCTCTTGATCAAAAATATGACTTGCTGATAATGTATTTTAAAAAACATATTTGTTCTCAACATTAAAGTTACTAATAATTAAAATTTTCAGTCCTCACTTTTAATGTTAAAATATTTCAAAAATTGTTCTAAATTCTTATTACTGTTTGTTAGTTAGTAATATAAACAGATATTTAGAAAATTTAACACCGAATGTTAAAGAAATATTTGGTGTGACTTTTCTTGTTGATGAAATTTAAATGCGAGTATTCTTATATTTAATAAATATACGCTGAAATTTACGTTTAAATAGTCGTTTATAATACTTCTGTGCCTACTTATTTTTTTTTTTTCATGATGGTAAAATGATAGTTTAAAAAAGCAGGGAACTTAAATACATATTAATACATCAATGCGAATAAATAAATGATCAAAAAAATAAAAATAATTAAAAATACTTCATGAAAAAAGCTAAACGCGCGAAGGAAATTTTATTGTACAATTAAGACACTAAGTATTAAGAAACAAATTTTGTTGTATCTTAAAACGATTAATCATACTGTAAGAATTTTCATTCTAAAATTATGGTAAAATAAACGGTGTCCAATTAAACGTAAAGTTTATGGTAAAGAACATTTTTTTTATCCTCGCGGTTTTGAAACCATTTACAAGTAATAGAGTTATAAAATCATGAATACAAAACAATACGGTTTTTTAACCATTTACAACTAGCATGATGTCAAAACCGTAAAAAAGAAATTTAACTGCACATAAGAGCTAGGCTTTTCTTTATGTATTTGGAATTGGAAAGTGCTAGAGCCCAATTGGGAAGTGCAGGACACTGGAAACTACATAAGTTGAAGGGAATCGGAGGAAATATCTTGGTATGAAAGCTGGGATTCGAACCCTACTTCTGTCTGTCAGGAGACTGACAGATTAACCCTCTCGGCTATACCATGTATGTAGTTGCAAAAAATTAAGTGGATTCATTATGTGAGATTAGTTGGTGTGATAAAATTCTAGTTGTTAAATCGTATTGTGTGAAAGCAGTTAATAAACGTTTTTTTTTTCAAAGTTAACAGTTTGATAACCATCTTATTTACGGCTATTTGACTGTTTTGTTTGAATATAGCAAAATAACAATTAAATAAATTGTTATTTAAAAAAAATTTCCGAGAACTTTTCTAACAGTATACATTTATTCACGGTGAAAAAATTCGAAATGGATTTTACGGATGATGAACCTGAAGTTCCGATACTTCATGCCGTAATTTGATCAGGAATTTTTTATAGCGTTGTAATAAGGGGTCGAAAAGTTATAATACCCAACAAGAATAAGTTTGGCTAGGGCATGTATTTTTTACAAAAAACAGAAAACTACGTAGTACTTATATTTGACAATCCACATCCAATAATGCATAACACCAAAAATACAATACGCAATTTTATCTAGTTTGTAATCCAAAATTGTATTGACTTTACTTTAAATTCAATAAAGCTTAAGAATCTTTATCTTAACTTGGCAGCGCTTATTTTTCCAAGTCAATTAAAAGAAATCTGTAAAAAGTTTTATATAAAATAGAATCAGCCTTAGTGATTAAGCATAAAATGAATTTCAAATGACTCAGACCAGATAAAAAGAGAAGTTTGTTTCAAATGTAGCAAATTATCAATGAACAAGGATACACTTTTGACATTGAATTTACAGTTTTGACATTTTCAAAATACAGGATACAAAAAAGAGCTCAAATATTTTGTATTTGTCACGAAAATATTTCTCTAAAAAAAAAACTTGTTTTGTAACGATAAATTAAGGGCAAATATTGTGTCACGCTTTTGCAACAAATAAAAGATTGTGGACAAAAAATATATCTTCGTATTTTTCACAGAAAAACTGAATAAAAATGCTTAACATTTTATACATAAAAATAAAACCGCCCAATGAATTTTATTTAAATTACATAAAGTTTATTTAATTGAAAAAGAGTGATAAGTAATAGAAAATATAGGAAAAAAATATTAAAAACACTTTCTAACAATTCATATTTATTAATTTAAACTTTCATTTTTTTTAATTATATTATAACAGCATTTTACAAGTTTGAGGCTGTATTATAATTTTAAATGAAGCCCACATGCCAGAATATCACACTTAAACAAATAATAGGTTTCAACATAATACTTTATGAAAATTCAAACAAATTTTGAACAAAAATTTCAGAGATTAAATATTATTTATCTGTTATGTTATAACGGTTCTTAATTTTTTTTCAACTGTGGAACCCTTAATGATCGACCTTCTCTTGATGGAACCCTGAGACCTAATGAATAAATTTCATCGCCAGTCGTCAACACATCAATTAAAAGAAAGACTATTAATTATTTTGACAATATGTAATGATCTAAATTTTTGTAATTAGTAAAATATTTAGAAAATGAATGAAGGTTGAAATTTTTTCATTATAAATCGTTTTATCAATATTAGTCTTTAAATTGGGTTTTATGTTAGACATTTGAATTCACAAGTCTAGTTCCTATTTTTTATTTTAGTTCATGCCTAACCTAAAATATAGTTTCCGTTATTTAGAAGGAATAAAATAACGAAAAAGAATGAAAAAAAACGTTGAGAATGGTTATTATAGAAATATATCTCTTCATTGTTGTTTTTGGTTATTTTTATTCGACGTTGAGAATGGTTATAATAGAAATATGTATATCTCTTCATTGTTGAATTTGGTTATTTTTATTCGATTGAATAATGCGATGAAAATAAACGTTGAGAATGGTTATTATAGAAATATATCTCTTCATTGTTGAATTTCATTATTTTTATTCGATCGAAAAATACGATGAAAATAAACGTTGAGAATGGTTATTTCAGAAATATACCTCTTCATTGTTGAATTTGGTTGTTTTATTCAATCGAAAAATAAGATGAAAATAAACATTGAAAATTATTATTATAGATATATATCTCTTCATTGTTGAATTTGGTTATTTTTATTCAACGTTGAGAATGGATATTATAGAAATATATCTCTTCATTGTTGAATTTGGTTACTTTTATTCGATCGAAAAATACGATGAAAATAAACGTTGAGAATGGTTATTATAGAAATATATCTCTTCATTGTTGAATTTGGTTATTTTTATTCGATCGAAAAATACAACAAAAATTTTTAACAAATGCATATATCCTTTTCATAATACATTCATTTTATTGTAATTAAAAAAAACATTGTTTTGAAATTTCTTTCTTCACAAGCATTTCAATTAAATAATCTCATAAAATAACAGAAGCATTAAACGGATTATTATTTGAATATAAATTTAATTACAAGTTTCGAATATCATAAAGGGTTCCTAACTCTCGGAACCCCTGTGACCTTTCCATGGAACCATAGAGTTCCTTGAAACGCCATTTGGGTACCGCTTTTATAGAGAAATAAAATTTGTAACAAAAGATCAAACCGTTATGAAATAACAAATTGGAAATTCAAGACGACGTACAGAATCCAAATCAATGTCCAACTGATAAATTCTGGATTTTTGGCAAGGTATGAGAATTAAACAATACAGCTCAACAAATCGAATTCCACTGTTAAAATTATGAAATTAAAGTTCTTTGTATCCAAACGAAAACAAAATATTCTTCTTATTTTAGTTTTTTGAAATTATTAAATATTTGATTATCAAATTAATTAATTATATATTGAAATTGAATTGAAGGCAAAAAAAAAAATCTTAGAAACAGAACATAGGTGAACAAATCATAATGGAATATACGAAGTTTTCAAACTTTATTTTCAAATTTTTATAAATTCGTAATTCTTTTGCAAGGAATAACAATTGAACAACACAATGCAACATGTCAAGCATTATTTAGATTTTTATTCCCATTGTTAAAATTATCTTAAAATAAAATTCATTGTTTCCATACGAATGGCAAATTTCATTTTTATTTAATTTTTTCTATCTGTTATTTGAATAGAAATTAAGAAAAGACTGAAACTTAATTGGATTCTGAATAAATTTAGATACGAACAAATATAATACAATATAAATGAACAAAATCATTGCGTAATCATTCACACTTCTCAAATTTCGTTTTTAAATCCTGATTAATTCTTAATTTCTTTCCCCTATGCGTGACATTCAAATGATATAACTCACAAATTAACAATAATTTGATTTTTCCCCAATTGTTAAAACTTTAAATATTAAAATGAATTCTTTGTATTCAAACGGAAGGGAAAATTTTCTTCCAGTTTTATTATTTTGCAATTTATTGTTTAAACAGCAATTAAAAATAAATTGAAACTTAATTGGATGAAGAAAAATGTTATAAAAAGAATATACATGAATAAATCATTATGAAACTTAACATTGTTAAAATTTTTGTTTAAAATTCCGACAACTCATTATTTTTTGTCAAGACGTGAGGATCAAACAATGCAACTCAACAAATCAAACATTATTTTGAATTTTTATACCCATTGTTAAAATTATCTAAAAAGGAAATTCTTTTCATCTAGACGAAAGTCTTTTTTATTTATTTATTTTTAATTTGGATAACAATTAAGAATAGATACACTGTCAGAATTTTCATTCTAAAAATTACGGTAAAATAACCGGCAACAGTCTGTTCATCCAATTAATCGTAAAATTTACAGTAAAGAACATTTTTTTCCTTTACGGTTTTGAAACCGTTTACAACTAGTACGGTAAAAAAAAACGAAACCTATACTGTTTTTTAACCATTTATAACTAGCATGGTTTCAAAACCGCAAAAAAATGGAACTGGACATGGTGCTGCCATCTATGCGTAAATAAGAGCATCGTATTCTAATAATCCAGGATCAAAAATTTGGCAGTGCAGGAGAGACTTTTCATGTGGCGACGGGAATAGAGGAAATATTGTGGTGTCAACGCTGGGATTCATATCTCAATTCTGTCTGTCATGAAATTGACAGATTAGCCTTCTCGGCTATAATATATATCCATCAGCAAGGAATTAAGTGGCTTCATTGAGCCTAGTTGATGCGATAAAATTCTGGTTCTTTAACCGTATTAGCTGAAAGCAGTTAATAAACGGTTTTTTAACAGTTTAAATACCATCTTATTTGCGGTTATTTGACTACTTTGTTTGAATATGGTAAAATGACAACTAAATAAATTGTTTATTTAACCACTTTTTCCGAGAAATTTCTAACAATGTATTGGATAAAATATATTTTTTAATTGAATGCAGAAAAATCTCAGTACAGGACAAGAAATGGACGAAATGATAATGGAACATAAGAACTTACTATCTATATAAGGTGGCTGGAAATTTCTAACATTGTATTGGATAAAATAGATTTTTTAATTGAATGCAGAAAAATCTCAGTACAGGACAAGAAATGAACGAAATGATAATGGAACATAAGAACTTAATATCTATATAAGGTGGCTGGAAATTTCAAACATTGTATTGGATAAAATAGATTTTTTAATTGAATGCAGAAAAATCTCAGTTCATGAAACGAACGAAATGATAATGCAACATAAGAACTTATTATCTATATAAGGTGGCTGGAAATTTCTAACATTGTATTGGATAAAATAGATTTTTTAATTGAATGCAGAAAAATCTCAGTACAGGACAAGAAACGAACGAAATGATAATGGATCATAAAAACTTACTATCTATATAAGGTGGCTAGAAATTTCTAACAATGTATTGGATAAAATAGATTTTTTAATTGAATGCAGAAAAATCTCAGTACAGGACATGAATGAAAGAAATGGTAATGGAACATAAGAACTTACCATCTATATAAGGTGGCTGACTACCCGGGATTGGTGTGGTCGCTGGACCGTTCATTGATGGAGATATTGGATTAGCACCGTTCATCGCCGGTGATATCGGATTTGTCCCATTCAATACTGGTGTTACTTTTGAATCTCTGAGCGGTGCGTAACAGTAGTCTTGTGGGAAAAACTCTTCCATTTCTGGTATGACATCATACCCGTTATTTGTTAGCAGTTCAAGATTTGTTGGATTGCCTGTTCGACCATTTTCAATGTCTACAATGAACAATGAACTGATTTATGAATGAAATAAAAGTTAAGGTACATTTAGAAAAATCTTTTAATAGCCATTTTAAGAAGAATGTTTACAAGAGATAAATTGAAATAGAAATAAAATATACCATACAATAACACTAAAAGTTTTAATGGATTGATTCTTTTTTTCTTTTATTAGCTTTCTTTTACGCAATTTATTTGCCGCCAAAAGAAGGAAAATTATAATTAATTTTACCATTACACATTTGTTTATGTAAACATGTTTGTCTTACTTTACATTTTAAATGTGTAGAAAAGTAATTAGAAGAGTTGCTAAAATGACATATCATAAACTGCACCTTCTCTTGCCCTTATTGCAACTGTGGAAAAAAATAATGTTGATATCGTTACAGGTATTAAAACACGAAATTAATAACAATAATAATTTGTATTTATTTTTTCAAAAAAGAAGATCACACTAAAAAAACTTTGTAATTTCGCTCTAAAATAATTTTTATTTTTAACTTTTAACTTCTAAACCGATAAATGTCAATTAACACAGCAATTATTTCAATTTTTAAAACCACTTTATATTTAAATATTAATAACAACACACATATCAAGCATCTGGATGATAATGTAGCCTTTGTTTATTGTCTAAGTTCGAGTATAGATTGTAAATTTTCGTGATGTCCGAAATAAAAAAGTCCTTCATTTTATTACATTTTAAAATAAATTAATTAGTACGAGGCAAATAATTTAATAAATACAACAGCAATAGTACTTTTTTTAAGGATTTTACCAATTACATTATTCGTTCTAACTAAACGAATAATTTAATTGGTAAATTACAGCAAGTAAAAACATTTTGCACTTAAGTCATAACAAGTATAACTGCCATTATTTCTGTAGTTAAGGATATACGGTCGCTCACAGAAGAAAGTAAGCACTCACATTTTATTGATATGAGGACAATGCTTCTCCTTTTTACACACTAAAATAAACATTGCTCGTTGCGTGTATCTAGCTCGTTGCGTGTATCTAGCTTTCGTTCAAAATCAATCATGGATTTAAATTAAATTATCTTCACTGAATCAAATATTTTTAAAAATACTGTTATTTAGGAAAATACCAACTTTTCAACTTTTTAAGTACCACTCTTTAAAAAATAGCATGAAAATAAATATGAATGATTTATGCAAGCTTTGCTTATAACGTTTTGAAATATCGAAAAGATTTAAATATGTAAAATTTTCCAGTAAAACTGCATGAAAGCAAGATAATACTTATTTATTTTAAAGTCGACTTCAACTGCTGTTCGATTTCTGTTCTCTTTTGATCGATGCTAAAATACTAGAATGATAATAAATAACTCTAACAATAATTTGTAGTATTTAGTCAACTACATATATATACATTTCCTTTTCTCATTGCCTAACAAATACTATAATGTTAATACTACAAAGACGAGTGCGTATTAAAAGCAATTATACTGTTTTAAATTTCGAAATTCATGCGTTTTTCTTTTCAGATTAAAAAGAAAGAAAAAAAAAAGATTAAATATCTCTCCTTAATTGATTATTAACCAGCTGGATCTCGCAAGCTCTTTCCCAATCTAAAGCCTTTCTTTCTTTTCATGCTATTAAATATCACATAAATTGAGATTAATAGTATGTAAATGAGACATTCAATACCAGAAAAGTGGAAAATGACTCATAATCGCCTTTTTTTTTATTATTCAACCTTAGAATACCATAGAACGAAATTCCCGCCTTTTCTTCATTAGAACAATCCACAAATTCGAAACGCTCGTAATCGTCTGCGCTTGAGAGAAGGGAGACCACACTATATCGGTCATTCCAAGCATGGCACCCTAACTTTATGAGGTTGAAGCGCGATTATTAAGTATGAGTAATCCAAAGTAGAGGTAGTAGTAGATAGATAGTTGGATTGAAGCAAATAACAGAGCTCAACAATTGGCAGAACTTGCGACACGGGAGCGACAAACAATAATTATTGTGTTTCGCTGGAAGGCCGAATCGAACGATTGAGATCTAACTTATCACAACGTTAAATGCAGCACCATCCCTTTCTTCCACCCCCTCCGCCTTTTAAAGCACACTTTTTGACAACAATCAAAGAACAAAGGATATATTTATTTTATTATTTTACTTTTAATTCATCTCTCTTGAGTTAGTGTTTTTCTTTTCTTTAGCATGGACCATTCTTTTTTATGAGGTACCTTTTGTAGTAATTAATGAAGTAGGGACAGGCTCGTGCCAAGCCATATGACCCAACCTTTGCATCTATTTGTAATGCTACTTATAGAAGAGTGTTTATTGCTTGTTCTTTTGTAATTGCGTGGAAAAATGCTGATAATAATTACCTTGAGAATTCTTGATTTCGATTATTCAATGCCTTCGATATTAGCGTCAGAGAACGTTAACAATGAGGCATTGTTTAAATTGAATAATTATGTATGATAAAAAAAGATTTTTAATTTTTGTGCTATTCCTATGCAGCGAAAACAAAATGTCAACAATTTTCTAAATCCAACAGCTACCGTTGACAATTCTTTTAAAAAAAAAAATTAGTATTTTAGTTTATTCGTCGATTCTTTAAAATATAATTTTCTTTCTTTACAATAACGTCGCGCTTTAGAATGACGTAATTTTAACACAATATTTGCAAAGAATTTTAGAGATGTCACTGAAAAATTTTATCGCATAATCGGGATTAATCCAGAAAATGCGATACTTGCGAATTGAATTGCTGACTTGTAAGATTATTTATTTGTCTGTATGAATTGCTAACTACCCAACTGTAAATTAAAAATGTAACGAAAAGCATGTGTGTTATTTGTAAGTTAGAATGTCAGGAAGTTTAAATGTTAATGTTCAGGGGTGATAGTGAGCCCTACTCAAAATTCCTGAAAATTTCTTGAGTAAAATCTTTAATAACGCATTTCAAAAGAATCAATGTCTTTATAAATTTAAATCATAGATATTTTCAAAACATGAAATTCTAAATAAATTATATGCAGCATAATTTAAATGAATGATTATGCATAAGTTTACCTTTATCTTTAATCATATTTATTATTCTACCAGAAAAAATATTAACAATGATAGAGATGCCAAATATAAATTCTAGTTCTAATATTTTTAAATGAAATATACAAGAATTTTTATACATAAATGTGATCGATGATTTCTTGAAACTTCTGGGCCTTGTATTCCGGAAACTTTCGGATCGCGGTAAGCGAAAAATCCGGAAATCCGGATTTTTTTCCGGAGCACAATCATCTCCGAATGTGTAAATTATTATAAAAGGAACATGAAGGTATAGGTATAATGAAGGTAAGTGTATAATGAAGGAATAATAAGATATCTCTTTTGAGGAACCTTTTGTAGTAATTAATTATATTAGCACAGGCTCCTGCCTAAGCATAAGAGTCAACATTTTTTATTTACTTGTTGAAGAGTGCTTAAGGCGTGTTGATTTTTTCCGGAGCACAATCATCTCTGAATGATTAAATAATTATAATAAAGGAACATTAAGGTATATAAGTATAATAAAGGTAAGTGTATAAAGGTAAGTTTATAATAAAGGTATAATAAGATATCTCTTTTGAGGTACTATTTGTAGTAATTAATTATATACGCACAGGCTCCTGCCTAAGCATTAGAATCAACCTCTGTATTTACTTGTAGAAGGGTGCTTAAGGCATGTTCTATTGCAATCGCGTGGAAATATGCCGATAATAATTACTTTGATAATTCTTGATTTAGATTAGCCAATGACGACACTCTTAGTGTCAGAGAGCATTGATTATGTGGAATTGTTTACATTGAATAATTAATTATGGTAACGTTTTTTTAAAAAAATTTGTGCAAATCCCGTGCATGTTGCGGTTTAGAATAACGTAGGGAGATGAATATTTGCAAAGAGTTTTAGGGGAATAGCATAACTTGCCACTGAAAATTTTTATCACTTGGTGCGATGAGCAGGCCAGTAAATGTGATACTTTTGAAATCGAATCTCTAACTAACCAACTATAAGTTAAAAAAGTAACGAAAAGCATGCATATACTAATCAGTGAAAATCTTTAGTATGTTTAAGTGTTAATGTTTAAAATTTTTTCTTTAAAAAAAAGCAGCCTTGTAAACAGAAATTATATGAAAAATTAACTTTAATCTGTAAATTTATTTTATATTATCTTTTCGATAGTTTTTTTTAATACGTTAAATAATTCAGACTTTTATTCTAAGTAGAACTTTACAATTAGCATAATATCACCATTTTCAATTTCATTGAAGGTAATCCATATTTTTATAATAAAGCAATTTAATCGCTTCAACTGAAGCAAATTAATTATTTTAAGATAATTTTATAAGCTAGTGTCGTCTAAAACAGCGAAAAATATCTAACATTCTATTTTGAATATCACTATTTCTCTTTACTTTAGACTGATAACAAAAGGAAATATAAATGTTTTGTTGATATTTAAATACAGGGCGTAACATACGAGGTACGAACTAAGGCACACATTTCCCCCCATCGAATTTATAAAGAAGGTGCCTTCGTGCATAGATACATCTCTTATCAGAAAAAAGTAACGCCTCTTTTTCCAATATTGCTAAGAAAATATGACGCATGCATAACCTGATCAGTCTGTGCCTTCTAAAAACAAGAGCTCTTTATCATGCAAATGTATAAAATAAAAAAAAAAGAATTAGCACAAAAAAAGAGAAAGAAAAAAGGAGCACAAAGATTATTGAAGAACTATATTACTTTTTCTTCTCATTTTATGATAGTCCCATAAGAATATTGTCACCTGTCTTCTGTTTCACCAGAATAAATAGGAATCTCGGGTAATCAACAAAGCAACAAAATGTCATTGAATTTAAAATGGAACCATTTGTAAAATTGAATTGGGTCTGCGCAGAATGCAAGCCAACTAAAAACTAAACACTCGTTAGGTGTGGGAATTAGATGATTATATGGTTCAGGTCAACTAAAAAATGAATATTTAAATGTGAGAATTATTCAATGATTGAGAGAACTTATGTTGATTGAGAGAGTAGATCAAATTAAAACTGAAAAAGGTGCGAGAATTATGCAATGATTGAGTGTGTAGGTCAACTTAGAAATGAATTTGGCGTGAGCATTATGTGGTGATTGAGAGAGTAGGTCAAATTAAAACTGAATTAGGTGTGAGAATTATGTAATGATTGTGAGTGTAGGTCAACTAAAAACTGAATTAGGTGCGAGAATTATGTGATGATTGTGAGTGTAGGACAACTAAAAACTGAATTAAGTGTGAGAATTATGTGACGATTGAGAGTGTAGTTCAACTAAAAACTGAATTAAGTGATGATTGAGAGAGAAAGTCAACTAAAAACTGAATTAGGTGCGAGAATTAGGTGATGATTGTGAGTGTAGTTCAACTAAAAACTGAATTAAGTGCGAGAATTAAGTGATGAGTGAGAAAGTATGTCAACTTAAAACTAAATTAAGTGCGAGATTTATGTGATGATTAACTGTGTAGGTCAACTTAAAACTGAATTCAGTGTGAGAATTATGTGATGATTGTGAGAGTAGGACAACTGAAAACTGAATATTTATAAAGTGTGAGAATTGGGTGATAGTTTAGAGCATAGATGAACTATAGGACGAATCTTTCTAAAGTAGGAGAATTAATGTCGATTTTTAAATTTTAAGTCTTTCACCTTTGATATCGAACTACAAGTTATTGCTATAAGAAACAAATCATAGTAAAGCTTGACAATATTCCGCTGAGGAAAATTTACGTAAGACACATAAGAATCTATTTCAAAAAGTGCCTTACCTCTTAAGAGCCTGTCCAGATGATCCCACAAGATTTCGCCAACAAAACTGGGAGCCAAAGACAAAAACAATTCTTTCCCCAGCGAACACATATCTTTACCCTTCATTCTGAAATTTTCCGTGATCACTCCTTCCAAACTGAATTCCCGAATCGCCCAGTATAGCCATTGGATCACATCATCTTCACTCCACGTTCTTGGATCTGGAAGATAAAGTTTGCGAAGTAAATAAACAAATGTCCTCCCTTGTGACATTGCATTGTTTTAGAGGTGTGATTATGTATTTTGCATGCTTAGGTAATGGAAGAATATACAAACATTCAACGGTCCGACTGGAATGTATCTTTCTCAGATATCCAGAAAAAAAAATGGCCTTGGCAATTTCCTGATAAATTATCTCAGAACACGCGACTGTGAAAATATATTCATGAATGCTTTAATGGGTGTGAAAAAAAAATCTCCATGGTATCATGTGAAACATATGTCTAGCAGGCTAAACAGAGGCATAGCCGCTGAGCTTCAAAATAAAACCAAACAAAAATAACTCGGTTGGTTTTAATACCTGCCTATGTCAGCGGTTCCCAAAAATCCTAGGGTTCCGTGGAAGAAGTTAATGGGTTTTGAGAATTCGGACTTTTTTTTAAACATTTTTGAAATGTGTAATTATATTAAGATTCAATCAATAATCCATTATTTGCTTAAAATATTTTGGTTGCTTTTACAATATTTTTTTAAAGTAAAATGCCAATAAAAAAATAGCACACTTTTTGTGGGGGGAAATGTATAGTTTTTCAAATAATAATGTATTGAATAAACTATGAAAAGGACAGGCATTTATAAAATGTTGCATGAGTACTTTCCATCAGGCCTTTCAAACCAAAATAAAATAACTAGATAACAAATAAAGAAATGTGTTTCCCTAATAGCGACTTTCAACATTTATAGCAATTCTTTCTGGTTTCTATTTCAAGGAAAATTATAATTCGGCGTCTTTTATTCATTTTAAGCTTATGTTAATGCATAAAAAACAAATTCATAACAAGACTAGATTCAGCTTCACGACTGTGAATTCAACTATCGGATATATAACCCGATAGTTGATTATAATTTAAGATTATTAATGGCTCGGGATAGCCTGGTTGGTAGGGAGTTGGAGGTTGGACCCATATTCAAACGTTCATGAGTTCTATCCAAGCCGGCCGAAGAGTTTCCTTGCAGTAAATGGTGATTGGTGCAATTTAAATCTCTCGGGCCCCAAGTTCCTCCATGTTCCCATCAATCCAAATCAATATCACTGGGGCAGGGGTGATTGTAAGCCCAAGTCAAAACTCCGGAAAATTTCTTGAGTAAAAAAAAAGTTTAAACCGAAAAATTAGAAAAAAAATTTAAACCAGGTTTTTTCCTTTTTCTCAATATTTCTTTGTTTACTTAAAATATATTTAAAATTTTACGCATACCTATACCTATGTCGACCTGGAGAAGTAATTGAAATTTACAAATATGTCTTTCTTGAGTTTATCTTTTCGATANTAGAATATGAATATTAATCATGTATATAAGCTTATAAAGTATCTCTCTGACTCTCTCTGACAAACAAATAAAATTAACTGTGTTTTTAAGTTCCACCTTTGAAAATTTGATTTCCGGAAACTTTTGTGAACAATGATTTTTTGAAACGTCTGAACCTTCCATCTCCGGTATTTCGGATTACGGTTAGCGAAAAATCCGGAAATCCGGATTTTTTCCGGGTCAGCTCTGCCGGGTCAGCTCTGATTTCCGGATCAGCTCTGCTGGGGGTACTGAAATGGAGATTGATCGTTCTCTGGATCAGGTCAAAATTACGATCTGTGGATGAATAAATAAATGTGGATGTATGAATGGGTCCGACCTATAAACGGGCTGTGACGAGCGTGTGACTGAAGTCGTATTCTTGGCCATAGATGGCGCCACTAAAAAACGAAAACGCACCCTCTGCCTTAAATTCACTTGGTTTCACCCAGCAGGTTTGCTGGTATTTGGCAAATGGTATTAGAAACAACAAGATTTTTAATAATAAAACGAGGAAAAAATTTCAATCCTTTTAGTAAATATTTTCAAAATAACGTAGTCTTTTATAGGTTGATATGTTAACAATTGTCTTTATATACTTTAGTTATTAATGCTCAATTACCGTTCCATAGCCGTAAAAAAATTGGGAATCGCTGGTTTATATTATTAGTTGCAGAATGTTAAGCAACTTTTTAAAAAAATACGTACATTTAAGACAGTTATTTTAATTTTTACATAACAATGGTAAACAGATTTAAATGAAAATGAGATTTACAAACGGATTACTTTAATTAAAAAAAGGCAATTAGGGTATTACTTAAAGTTTTAAATTATAAAGTTCCGAAAGTTATTTAACTGCTTAAGAAAACTAGAGCTTCAAATTAGGAAGAAAAAAATTCTGTATCGTACAAAAAATTTACTTTACAACAAGGGGAATCTGAAAGTATTATAGCTTTGTCGAAATTAACGCAAGACTTAAAACTGTTTTACTAAACATAATCCAACACAAAAAAATACTTCAGAATTTTTATTTTATTTCCTATACAAGCATAAATTGAACAATGACAAATATAGAATGACTTGCATCCCTAGAACTCTTCAACAGTTCTTGAAAATTATTTTTCAATCCAATCAAATAAGGGCAATTTACACCCCCTATTTCAATAACCCCCTATTTATATTTTAATGGGGTAGATTTTTTTGAAGATATATAATGGTTCTATTTTACTTATAATAAAAAGTAAATTGAACTGAAAGTATAATTGAAATTGAACTGATAAGTGAATTGATATTTAATTGATAAATCAATAGAATTGTTACTGATATATCAATTAAACATTCCGTAATGAATAATTTTAAATTGCTTAAATAATAAATGAAATTTAATCAATGAGTGAATTGAAATTTATTTAAGGAATAAATTTAAATTCTATAAATTGATAAATAAAATGAAATTCAATTGATTAGTGAATAAAAATTTAATTGAAATAACCTGATAATTGCATTCAAATGACTTTAAGAGTTTTCTTGAAATAGAAAATATAATTTGATAAATTTTCGAAATAGAATTCGGCATAAGATTTAAGAAAGGGTATACAAAAACATATTAACTTACACGTGTCACAAACTATACAATAATTATTACTTTAAAAGGTTTCTAGTTAGTGACTTATTATATTAGGCGATATTTCTTTGAACAATTTGCAATTTAGGACCTTTTATGGTTAATAACTTTCCACGTTTAACCATTACGCATTAAGACAATAGTTTCCAAAAATTTATGAATATAGACTGCACCGAAATTAAATTGAATTACATATAAAAGAAATGTGGTAAAAATTTATTGCTAAGTTTTTCTTAATATTTGCTAACAATAAAATTGAGATTATTTGCTATCCCACGAAACTCAATCAAAGGTTTAGACAAAATAATGAACCAGAATAATTTATTATACCATTTCTGCTAACAATGTCATCTGCTGGACCTCCAGACTGATTAATAAAAAAAAATGTGTGACATAACCACCAAAATGTCCATTTATGTAGAGGTATGTTTTAAAAGCGGTCAAATACCTTATCTGAAAGGAGTGTCTGGGTCTAACTGCAACTGCAGCTGGTCCATTTCAGCTGCTTCTTTTTTTCACTCTTCACCCGCGGAATCTTTAACTTTTGAACCATTGTTTGAAATTGAGACTTTGGCAGCGGTTTTATTAGAAGTGACGTCACTAAAGATGGCGGTTTCTTTTGTTCAAGAAAGGAATGATAATCATTAGCAAGAATTTTGGTGACAATGAAAGCATCTTGGATATTTTTTATTTATTTTTTTGCAATGTCTGCTAGCTTGGTATAATATATAGTGGGAGGGTCGTGAAAATATTTTGTTCGAGGAACGTTTTTAAACATATAATTCGTGTCACATTGCTTACTTGTTCTTTTTTATGGAAAGTATTTAGTTCGCTAATAACTTTACATTTTTGCTAAGCCATTTCACACCAAAAATTCACACTATAATTTCTTAAAAGTCTAATTTATTTATTTTGTATTAAAATTGACTGCAGCTATTTTAACTCTTTCGTATTAAATTTAGTTTTCGAAATAATAAGTAGTAAAGTATTTATTATATGAATTTAAATGCAAGTAATGTTTAATTGTTTCAGTTATTTAAAACTTCACTCAATGATTAAAAAATCGCAACAGCAAATTATTACAAAAACATAATAACACGCAATGTAACATCATAACAGATACATATTATAAATATAATAAAATAACAAATTTTTCTTTTTCATTGACTCTCAAATGATTTAAATACGATTTAACTTTTTTTATTTAACAAAGACAATAATGTAATTTGGTTGCTCCTTTACTTTATTTTTCATTTTATGTTTAAAAAAAATAATTCGGCCGTATTATTTGCAGTTTAGATATGCTTTAATAATCTTTACAATAAATGATATTAATATGGTTAAAATTCGAAAAAAAAATTTAAAAAATAAATAGAAAGATGTTCAGATTTTTTTAAACTAAAATAAAATTAAAAAAAATTGTATAATGGAGTTTTCTTACTGACGAATGTAATAAATACATTTGAACTCGGTGTACTGTAGTAATTACATAATTCCGGCTCAGTATAAACGTTTAAAAATTTATTTTTCAAACTCAAATGATTTAATGTAAATACGATTAAACTCAGTTAACTAAACTAAGGACCAACAATAATATAAAGTTGGAAAATATTCTTCTTTAAATGAAGATTCACCCATTATATGTCCTAAAACAGAAAGTTCTAAAAACTGCGACGATGGTTTCAAAACAGTCGAAGCCACTGCAGAACAATTTATGTTACCTGCAGAACTTTTTACTCCTCTTCCTTAGAAGAACAATTTAAGATCAAATTTTACTGAAACTCTCAGACTGTTAATAATTTTTATTTCATTACGTTATACATTAATAATTTTTTTGTTTGCCTAATTAAGGCTGCTTTTTTGAAATTTTAGTTTGTATACTAAAATTATTCGAAATTGAAAGAAAAAAAAATTTAATAATTTTACTAGCGAGTATTGTTTTCTTATTTTCGAGGACACACGAATAGCGTTTGTAATTAACTCAGGTCTTGTTGTAGAACAGTCGACATAATTCTGCCAGATATATGTAAAATTAGTTTGGAAATATAGCCGACCAGACTGTGTAGAGGTCAGGAAACTGGCCGTGCATCAAAAAGGCTCTATGTTCGAATCCCGGGCTTCAGATGCCTGGATAGACGAAAGGTCATTCCCCATGTGGGCATTGTAAAAAAGAAAAGTTTGAAAATATATTAAATAGTACTTATAAAACTAACTATCTATTTTTAATTAAGATCTAAAAAAAGTAGAAATAAAATACATAATTGTTGAATTTTTTAAAAAAAAATTGCAGTATACATTTTTTCTTGCTCTCAATTACTTTAAATGCACTTGAACTAGGTGTATTCAAAGGATCAACAATAATGAAGAGAAAAATAATTATGGAAAAATAATAAGAGAATTCTTCAGTGGCACGCGCCGCTTAAAGTTATGACGACATCTGCTTTCTTGCACTTGCGGCAGCTGCTGAGCAAAATATGCAAGTGAAAAATGTCCATAGGCTCTTGACTGATTAATGAGCCGCTTCGGGGATGGCATGCATTAATGTGCCTTTCTCCAAATGTATGATGTATAGCCTTCTGGGATTATTTGACACTGGCACGCGCCTCTTTCTCTGATCATTTCGCTTCCATTGCAATCTCGTTTCTTTCGAATTACAGAAAAAACTTTCAGGTTAATGTTTATCATTATGTTAATGAAGTAGCCTATTAGTTATATCCTTTGTTATCGGGGACAGGTTTTGCAAAATTGTTGTCTTTTAAATGTTAAAGAGCAAAACATTGAAATTATGTTTTCTATGAGAAAAATTTTATTAAAATTAGCTTCTAAATTTTACAAAGAAAAATCGGTTCAACTTAGAATCTGTACTCCATTGTAAGTTATGAAAAGAATATTGCGGTGTTAGGATTTAAGTAATCATCTGCGAATCCATATAGTTCCGTTTTATTTCGTTATATAACTATACAAATGTGCTTTCAAAAGCAATCTAAAAGTTTTTGAAAGTTAAACATAGCAGACAAAACTTTCATTCGTGCTATCTTTTACGATATATCATAGAATAATTAAAAAAAAAATTATAGTTTGCTAGTCATATTGTAATCCTAGACTTGGAGACATATTTCAATAAATTAGGAGAACTTGAAAACAAAGAAAGAACTTCTCGATGAAAAAGGAGCTCTTGAAAAAGAATCAACTATATGACGTTGTAACAGTATTGGATTTGATTGGACAACTTAAAATGGCCCTTAACAAATGAAGTGTGAGAAAAATAATTTTTACTTTTGCTTCGCCGTATAAGAAAACCGTTTGCAGAAAAAAATATTTATTATTCTTTCATCAGTTTTTTAAATGACCGTTGTCGTTGTTGATATACGTTCGCGTTGGAAACCTCGCATCCATTTGGCGTGCACTTACATGTAGCAAGTTTCTCTCCATAAGTATAATGTTTATTTCTTCTTTTAACTTTGCAACAGAATATAGAACCATAGTTTCGTTGTTGTTGAATCATTGCATCGAGTAATCAAGTTTAATTTGCACAATCAACTACGCATCGCATTAAGATTGCAGCAATTTGACCAATACTATGGTTCCGTGTGCCCCAAAACTTTTAACAATGTGCTAACTACTGGATTTCAGTAGAATTTCAAACAGCGTTTCGACAATTATATTCCTTTATTCTTCGATAGTTTAAAGAATTAACGATCTTGAAAATCCTCTACGTATCAAATCGCTTACGGGTTTTCTTTTCAAATAAAATATGGCACATTGCGACACTTTTTGAACTACCATCTATTTCATAGAAACTAATTGCATGAAATATCAAAGCTTATTGGCACCTACATTTTTCATATACGTTTAGAAGTTTTGGAGCGTGTCGAACCATAATACCATATAAAATAACTGTATCTTCAATATAGTGTAAAGTTGATTACATGGTATTATGGTACAACTTGGATAAACCTTAAAGTTTCAAAACAATTTGCATTGTTTCACATTATTAGTGTTATTTTTTTAAAAACTTCTTTATACTATTTAGTAACTATTTTGATCGCTAGTTATTATATGGAATGTGAATTAGGATTGTATTAAGTCTTTTGAATTGTTTAGTGATAGCATGTTTAAAGTACTCAGAAGGAAAAAATTTAAATTACGATATTTAAATTTAGGCTTAAGTACGATAGCATCAATATTGTTAGCATATTGTTCGATATCTTAAAAGAAATCTGTAATTGTTTGCTAGTCTACAGAATAAAAGATCCCTTTAAAGCAGACAAGTTGTTAGGTAAGAAGGATTAATGTAGGTGTAGAAAGGANGATGGAGATTTCGAAAAATTATATAGGGGTCGATGATCAAAAAAGTTTGGCGACCCCTGCCTTAAAGTTTCAAAACAATTTGCATTGTTTCACATTATTAGTGTTAGCTTTTTAAAAACTTCTTTATACTATTTAGTAACTATTTTGATAGCTAATTATTATATGGACTGTGAATTAGGATTGTATTAAGTCTTTTGAATTGTTTAGTGATAGCATTTGTTTAAATAGCATGTTTAAACTATTCAGAAGGAAAAAATTTAAATTACGATATTTAAATTTAGGCTTAAGTACGGTAGTATCAATATTGTTAGCATATTGTTCGATATCTTAAAAGAAATCTGTAATTGTTTGCTAGTCTACAGAATAAAAGATCCCTTTAAAGCAGACAAGTTGTTAGGTAAGAAGGATTAATGTAGGTGTAGAAAGGATTAATTTAAATTGTGTCCGATTTCAGGATTTGGACTGCCAGAAAAATCGAAGAACATTTTGTAAAAACTCACTGTAATAATCACTTCTAAAGTGTAATGTTGAACCTCGTTTCCGTTTTAGTTGCTCCATATAATGTCGAGGAGTTAAGAGTAAGAAGGTTTAATTTGCAACGTAACATCGCTCAACTTTTCCATGCTCAGGTTAAGACTTAACTATTATCATGCAATCAAGTGTAAGAATTATTTATTACATTGTAATGTGGTTCAACTGTGTCATATTTTGGTTCGAGTTGAACCATTGTATCATGCGATCAAGAGTAAAAAAAACTGATTTACATTGTAACACGGTTCAACTAAGCTCAAAAATGTTTAAAATTTTAGAGCCTGGTCCCCCTAAAAACGTATATTTTATTAACGTTATAATTGGTATTTCATACAATACAATCGATGCAAACTTTCGATAAAATATAGTGTTATGTTACATTTTAACATCTGCTGACAAATAATAATATTGATTACAAAAAAAATCAAAAGGATAGTTGCAGAAGCTTTTTTTTTTCTTCACTAATTGCCAACAACAACTCATTTGCAAGCAGCTGATACTCAAAAATCAAAATCTTCAATCAAATAGATAAGAGAAACGAAGTGAAGCAAAGAAGGAAAAAAAACTCGGGCATATATAATATTTCAGACGATGGGGAAAGTTTAAAAAAAGGGAAAATCGTTTTCTTTCCAGGTGTCTTTGTCGACACGGTCTGGCAGATAGTTCTTTTTGCAGTCTTGAAAATGATTATTTACTATTCACCCACAAAATGAAACCGTTAGCTCACACGAGATGAAGTCACGCGAAAAAATGAATTCAAACCGTATACAGTAATCTTCATTTGTATATTGAGTTGATATCGACATTGGGGACCTCGGTGATAATATTTTATCTAAGAAATAGCCAGAAAATTGGATTGATTTTAGAGTTTAATGATGGCACAAAAACGAGAACTTAAATGACATTACGCACCGAAAATAACAAAATCAAACTGTGTCATAGACTCAGTTTGAGACGAAACAAAATTAAGTTCATTAGAGTACTTTGGACAAAAAATATACAAGTAACTCACATTTATAGTCTTCGCTTTGGAGACGTGGAACATATACAATGAAACCTCCATAAGTTGACCACTTGTGGTGCGTTGTTTTAGTGGTCAATTTGGACTGATTGATTGATTGATTGAATATAGGGTTTAATGGCACAAAGTCCAAATAAGGACATGCTGCGCCAAACAATACGGTATAATAGTCAATTTGGACATATGGTCCGCTATTGTTCTTTACATTTACTTTACGTAGTTCACGTTATAAGCGTTGTTATTCATATATTTATTATATGTCAATCTCAAAATAATATGTCAGTATCAAAATTATGATAAATGTAACTAAATAATTTAACAAGATTTTAAAACTTTATTTATCAAGTTAACCCATATATCTAAAGATAGATTAATTACCAAAATTAATTTCGATTTGTTAAGACTTCAATTTGTTAATGTTAAAACTGATTAGTTAAAAAAATATCCTTATTTTGTTAGAGATGTATGCCAGACATTTATTATATATAATTTTTTTTAAATATTAATACACTAGAACAAATAAAAATTTAGAAAACATAACATTATATTCAATACAAAATTTTGAATTTAATTTTGTTGTTTGTACTTACAATTTTTTGTAGCAAAATTACTTAATAATTTCCGCACATGGACAACTTATAAAAGGGTTTAGATGAACTCTTAATTCTATTTAATAAATTCAGTGAAATTTTAATACTTAACATCATGGCATAGAAAATTGTCTTGTAAGTTTTTTCCTGGGTTAACTTGAAAAGGTTAAAGATTGCTCTTAACGACATTTCTAGACAAATTTAACGTATTTCTGCTATCAACGTATAAAATAAACGTAGTGAGGTTACAAAGGGATTGCTCTTTTTTATTGCATAAGATTAATTCAGTTCTTGTTCGTAATCAACAAGGTCAACTTTACAGGTTTCAGCAATAGGGTTAAAAAATAGGATAAAATGAGTTCCAAATTTTACTTATTTTACTTAATTGTATAACAGATTTAAATCCAAAATTACTTCTAACAAAAATTTTATTGCAAAGTGAAAAAGAAAAACGATTTTTTTATACATATTTAGTTTTTATAAATATATATAATATCAACCTGTTATAAAACAATTTGTTCAAAAAATTGCTTTAGTTTTCCAATTTTAAGAATGTTTCACTTCAAAATCGCAAGGTGTGCGACTTAATTAATTTGCATAAGATATGTCAAATTATATGAATGTAAAAACATTTGAACTAATTGTAATAAATATTAACTTTAAAACAATTATAAAATCAAAATTAAAGTTTGTTTTAAGAAAATATTTAAAATTCAAAACAACAGCAACAAAATTGTAATTTCTAATTATTTAATAGACTCTTCAACAATTCTTATGCATTAACATCAACAAGAATTTTCAGTTCTTATTTTGTGATGAATCAGTTTTTAAATGCAGGCGTTTCTTGAAAGGTAGGAACAATAATAAAAGCTACGAATTCTGAATTCCATTGATAGGATAAATTATGCTGCACTAAACATTCACAATATACTTTTCTATTGAAATAAAATTTGAGCTATAACTTTTTTCATCGAATTTCAGGACAACAGATTATCTTAAATAATAAATTTATGGGAAAAGCTATTGACATTGCTACATTACATTTTTTAGACAATTCTTTTTTTCACAAAAAAGAATATGACAATTTGTTATTGAAATATTACATAAAAATGTAAAAAAATACTTAATTATATGAAAAATTATTTTAAGAACGGATAAAAAACTTTTAGGAACTAAATTTTTATTTAATTTTTTTATTTATAATAATAGCGTGGTTTTTAATGTTACAGTTTTAAATATGCATCAAAACACAAAATTGCTTTTCTAAAAATGATTCACACACTAAAATAGAACTTATCAATTGTTGTCATTTGTTAAGGATATTACCGAATAATCCTATTTAAACTTTATACTCTTATTTTTATTTGCAAACATCTAGACATTATGTATTTAGTTTGTTTTTTCTTTTGTGCTGCATTTGTTAAATTAGCATCATAAATGACCAAAATAGGACATCCTTGTTGAAAAAAAAAGAATTTTTTTTTAAAGGAATTTATAGAAAATTTTTTGGAATAATTTATGTCAATTCATGTCCCTAGATCGAATAATAAATTTACTCTAAAAATTTTGCTGTTAATTAAAAACTTAATTTTTATCAGAGCTTAAAGTTTAGATATGCGTTATGTTACCATCTTTGAGAACTACCCAAATGGTAGTAGTAGTTGGATTAATATAAAGGCTATGATCCAAATTTAGTTTACAAGGCATAGAGGAAAAAGAATTGAGAGAAAAAATTATTTAAACTCCGATATTTAACTTACGCGTTCATTGAATAAAATAAATCAATGAAAATTTAAAGCAAGCTGCTTAGTCTGCTGAAAAAGTTCTACAAAAATATCAATACTGATTGCTTTAAAAATTCAAAAAATAAACCCACTTAGGTATCAACTTATAATTTTAAGCAGAACAAACACAAACAATCTCTGGAATGGAATATCACATGATGTAGCCGGTTTTTATGGTATTATTTTCAAGTTCTGTAGAAAACGAAGGAAATGCAATACCTTTAAATATTCAAAAGTTTCCGTAGAAACTTAATTCTGTTAAACACAGGTCGGTCACCCTTGACCGATACGCACGATTTGGCGCGAAAAAAAGAAGGGAAAAAGTTATAAAATTCTCTCTTTATCGTCCATCTTTTCAAACGAAATTATTTAGTCATCCAATTTAAAAGAAAAGATCCGACCTTAGGTGCTCTGATCATTAGCTCTCTACCATTTTGTTGTTAAGAAACGTGAACGGTATAAAAACACTTAATACAGAGTGCAATGTTTTTATTGGAGAATTAGCGGTAATTTGTAGATTATTTACGGTGTGGTGATGAAGATTAACGGTAAGGGTATGTCTAATCTTAATACCCTATTGTAGCTTACCCGAACTTCCTTTAAGAATTTCTGCACTAACTTCAAAGAAAGAAGATAAGAAGTGGTTGATTTTTATCACTTGTAGCAATATTGTCTTAATGGAAGAAAGTTATAAGTGACATTTTAATGAATTTAGAAAGATCAACTTTAACAAGAAGAAGAAGCTTTTAACGAAACACATTAAAGCTGTCCTATTCAATGATCTGTCAGAAAAAAATATTAAATTTCTATGCATGCAGCTGATTATATAATGTATTTTAATAATAATTGTAATACAGGGTGCGCTGCCAAATTATTCAACAAAAAATAAGCACCTTTTAAGCACTCAAATAATTTTTTAATTAAAAATTATTATTAGGTAGGATTGGAAAGTTTGTGACAATTGACGGTTTTATCTAGTTTTAACCGACATGTCAAAAAAAAAAATGTTCGGCATTGTTTTTGACAATTGTCAAAATTTTTGAATCATGTAAATCAAATGGCGTTTTATTAAGCTACGGACTGACGATACGCCGAAATAGAATGGGGTTGAATTAATTGTGAAAACGTTGAATAGGACAATGTGAAAAGTGTCTTTCTGCGTAATTCGCAGCGAAAATCAACATGGCAAAGGAAAAATCTCATTTTGGAAAAGGGAAAATTAAGCACTTTTTTAAAAACACCCAAAAAGCACCTTTAAGGGCTTTTAAAAACGAAAATCGAAAATAAGCACCTTTAAGCACTTTTTAAAACCGCTGGTACTTTATTTACGTAGCACAACAGCAACACAATCGGCTACTGGCGACGATCTGGGAAACATCCCTGAGAATGATTCGAAAACAATTTGATCTAAGCACAGGGGATGGCTACCACGGTTTGGTCACGACTTGAGAGAAAAATCAAACATTTTACGGTAGAACAATTTAAGAAGACCGATACAGCGTACCATCAGTTCCTTCGCAATCTGAACAATGTGGTTACCCACCCACGTACGGACGGCTACCAATGATGGTTGACTTGAGGAATCTACTAAGAGCTGTGAATATGTTTTAAAATACTTCTTAAGATTATTCTTAAGAACTAGTCTGAGCAGAAAAGTGCTTTAAATATTAATATATTCAACATTATATAGTAAAACATTTAAAGAAACAACAAAAAATATTTAATGAAATGAAGTTTTCCTTTGTGGTGTTATTCGGAAGTACATAAAAAATTCCAGATCAAATTACGGTATAAAGTACCTGCATTTTGGGTGCATCACCCGTGAAGTTCATTTTGGCAATAAAATAATATACCATAATTTTTACATTAATATTTATTTAATTAAAGTGATCAGTCGACTTTATGGTAATTATTACTGCAAAAATTATGGTATATCAGAATTTTCGTTCCACTGCCACAATACGTTCCGTAAATTTAATTTTTGGTTCCGGAAAAATGGGTTTTACGGAGAAAAAAAAAAGCACCGGTTCTCTGAATGCTCATACTTTTCACAGTAATTTGATCTGGAATTTTTATACAGTATGACCTTTATATATTAATGGTTGCCGACGTTCTTATGGGCGTTCAATTAAAAGTTACATTTTGTTGTGGCGCGCAAAAGCTGTAGAATCTAGTGTATTAGCACTCCTCAAACTTGTTTTAATGAAAATACACTATGTTTTTCCATGATAAATGGTGAAAATCCTCATCATAATATGATAAAATTAATAAATAAAATAATTAATTAATAAATTAATTAAATAATAAATTAATAAATAATAAATTAATAAATTAATTTAATTAATAAATTAATTAAATAACATTAAATAATTAATGTTCCATACCTTCCGTTATATGATACTGCTCTCTTTCCTTTTCCCAACTACTGAAACTGGCAGATATAGCCTGTGCCATTTTCTGATTTGTCCCTGGAGTGAGAGGTGGCACTTGATTCGGAAGATCTGAAATACAAGTGCCAAATTATAATAGAAATTACAAGACATTAGTGCAACATAGCAAGAATAAGTGCAACATTACAAGAATGCACTCAATAAAATTTTTGTTTATGACCAAATTATGAGAGCATAAGGCTTAAGGATGGAAGGAAAGATGCTCTCAATAATCTAGTTAATCTTTTAAGACCAAATTATAGGGTTAAGTTTTTAGGTCAATCAACAATGTTTTAAAGTATTCATTTAATTATTTAAAACCAAATTCAATACTATTTACGAAGCAGAGAAAAAAAAAGTATGGCAAAACAACCAGAATAAGATAAAATTTATCGTGTTTTTGGCTCTATGGGATCACAAAAAAAAAAAAGCTGGGTAATTTTGCGCTCTGTAATGATTTCGATAAAATTAACAATAGATTATGGTTTTATAATGCGTGATAAAATTTGGTAAATTCGGTTGTTTTATCATGTTAGTTTAGCTCATGGCCGAAAAGTCGTTTACTCGATTAAATTTACTTTTCAACTTTGTATTTTTTACTAAATGTGCAGTGATAGGAACTATACTTTTGAAAACCGGAATTTCTGATAAACCGTTACCATAAGAACGGAAAAATCACCAAATGAATGCTTATATTTCGGTTTTATTAACCAGAATTTTGTTTACTTTTTACCACAACTGTTATTGCAATACAGGACGGTAATTTTATCAGAACTTTCTTCACCGTGTAGAACAAAATTTAATTTCAGTAATTTACTTAAAACTAAATTACAGGTGCATTAGGATTATATTGAGCTTAATGATGGTTAATTAATTTAATTTTCTGAGATTAAATTATTGATGTTTAACCTTTTCCTTCGTCGTAAATTTTGATTGAAAATTTTGCGAAGACAGCATAATAGCAACTGCGATCGTTGATTCTGAATTCTAGACAAAGATATAGACTTGTGCTCCATATCGTTTAAGGAATAGTGATATAGCCTATAAAACGAAGGATGATGTATAAGTTTTATATTCTTAGTATATAAGTTTTTATATTTTTATAGTATGTAAGTTCTTTTAGTATATAAGTTTTTATATTTTTATAGTGTATAAGATTTTTAGTATATAAGTTTTTATATTTTTAAATGAAGTAATAAGTTTTAAATTTTTAGTGGTCTGCAACACTTATGAAATGAGTGTTTCCAGATTTAACATCTGGAAAGGTTATGGCTAATCGAAAATGCCCTCAGTAATTTGCTTCCTTAATTTAGACCAAAATATATGTGCTTAATGCATTTAGTCGATTCAAAATGCTATAAGTATAATGCAAGACAAAATAATAGGGTCATGAGGCTCTTACTAGTCGCTTAACTTACAACTCTATTGATTCGAAAATTCTAAGCTAACTAGCGAAATTATTTAAGATTTTATTATTATGCATTTAAAATATAATAATTTCAAGATTGTGTCATGCAAGTTTTAGGTTTTTCAATAAACATAATTGGCTTCTTTTGAGTCTTTGGTCTTTGTTTTTATATTTGTTAGTAAACTAAATAGCGGCACATGACCGTATATGAATTTTCTCAACACGTATTTACTCGGCAAAAAACAATGTTAAAATTAAGACTGTTTCCCGCTAACGCTTATACAGAGAAAAAGAAAATCAAATTAATAACTATCCAAGGAATGTAGATATTCGAACTTTTTGCATTTTTTTTCTCTGACTATTAACAGAACACTGTTTCCAGTTAAAACACTAAAGTTTTGTGAAAATTAGAGGGAAAATTAAATTATTAAAAATTGACAAACGAATGTTCATACTTTTAAGAAATTTTTCTTTTTTTAAACCTCTGATTAATGAGAAATATTTATGCCAAAAACAACACAGTAAAATTGTTGGAATAATTTTTGTAAAATATTTGTTATATTTGTTTAAAAACTATCGAATAATCCTAGAGAAATACAGCAACTAGCATTCAATGAATTAAACTAACTTTATTTTAATTACAAAAGAAATAGAATGCACTTTTACGAAATACTTTTTTTTTCAATTCTTTTAAAATGTGATGCAAAGGTTAGCTTATACAAATCCTTGATGAGTGTACACTAATACCTATTGTGACACTTTTCTCGGATGAGCGCGTCCCCTTGTTTATAATTTGTAAAAGATAAAAATGTAAAAACCCTTTGACCCACAAAAGTACAAAACAAAAAGGGACTTAACAAAAAAAGGGGGTCTCAGTCGGCGCACGTCGAGCCAAATTTCGCAAAACGAAATGTCGCGTTGCCCAAGAATTTTTAATGGTCATTACAAAGGCGGGGAGCATAGGTTGAGTTGTTTCTTCACCTCTCGCTTATTATCGTTTGGTCCGAAGTTCTGACCTCACGCCATCGTTTGACATCGGCTCGGATTGTTTAGTGCTGAAAATGACAGCATTGTTCCACAGTTACAAAGGCGAATGGGTCATTAAGATTTGGCATGTGCACAGGGACATTGTCAATTCAAGCTTTGTTTATGTTTCAAATGTGGTCGCTTTTTATCGATTAGAAACTTCAATAAAAAATGCGATGCTTTTCTCCAAGCATATATAATAAAGATATAATTATTGTCTAACCTATTGGCATTTGATCAGAAAAATCACGTGATATGACTATTAATCACTAAGAAGGACAAGATATTTTTTGACTGATATCAGTATAAAATTAATAAAAGCTATAACGGTATTTACCTGCAATGCTCATTTATCACTTCTTCTTAATATCATGATGATATTATTTTGATTAGGTTCAATATTAAAAGTGTTGTTCTTTTATAGATTAAATTAGTCACATAATTTTCGGAAAAAGTCATTCTATGAAGAACGCGTCATTCTGTGAAAGATATTGTTTTGTTTGATGTCGTGAAAGTTCAAAATTGATTAAAAATCGATAATGATTTATGCGTTTAGAAATTGACAGTCTCTATTACTTCGATAATGGAAATTCAAATTTTACTACAGAGTAAAATATTTATACTTTCTTCGTATGCACTACTTTCGAAAAATGCAATAATACCTGTAAATTCTCCTGGAATTCCTGGGAAAATTTATTATATTTCGTGTAAAATGTTTGCATTTATACTGGATTCTTGCTTTATTCCTAAAAGTAGAAAGTGCTCAAAAACTGCAGCGTGCAATTTTATAGAGACACACAATTTATGGAGCAGCCCTGCAGAGAAATTCATGTTAATTTTATATACTGTACATAATATTTGTTTAATTTTGTAGGAATTTATTCATAATTTGACATTCAACTAATTAAGGTTCTCTTTTATTATTTTATTTTATTTATCGTTGAACAGCTGACCCAATTTCGGGTTTACGACTACTAATGATCAACTCCGTAGCCTTGCAATCTTGAACCCAATACAGAAGACAAGAGAACTCCTAGATTATTAGAAGAAATTTTGTCCTCGTGGAGGACTTTCTTAATGAAACTAACCCGCATTTGCGTTACAAGGAGAGGGAAACCACGAAAACCTCCCATGATTAGCTTGACAGCAATGATAAATTTAACCCATGATCTGTCTACCACTGAGGATATTTTTCATCAGCACTGTGGTCAGTACGAATCGTCTGTGGAATTCGAATTGAACAGCCATCGCTAGGATTCGAGCCCCGGGTCATCTTATAGGGAGGCGAATGCTATATCGCCTAAGCCACCGCAGCTCTCTCTCTCTTTTTATTGAAAATTTTGATTGCCAAATCGACGGTACCCGCAGAACATTTATAATTTTCAAAATTGCTGTTGTGAGACATTTGGCGCCATTCTACTCATAAACTTCAAACAAATTTGATTTAAAAAATTTTTTACTACAAAACGGGAACTAATTATCTGCTCACAAATGGCATTTCATTACCACTAAGGAAAAAAATTCTTCGTTGGCATGTTTGATATTATGTATAATTGTGCATTTCAGATGAAGAAAAAAAAAATAGTTTAATTTAGAATCGAAAGACTACGTAATACTAACATCATTTCCGATTCATCAATGCACGATATCAATCTCGCCCAATCACGGTGAGATTCGTGAACGGTACAGGATACCGGAAGTACGCAACGCCAGCCAAGGCGTTACAAAATATGAGACGATGAACTGTTCGCTTACCGCAAAAGACCCTTTGCTTTGCTGACACATCCACAGAGTTATGAACAAATAAAATAATGAACTTTTTCGATTTCCGGACAACCGACCGGATATTTACACTGAGCGATGTGGATAACAAGTGCAGAACCATATTCATCACCTATGTACGCACATGTGGGTCCGAATGTGCCGGAATTTCTGACAATAAATATTAATTTAGAGGCATATCGTAAGTTTTTAATCAAGCGGGAACTTTTAAAGGGATATGGGACATTTAAAGTGCATATTTTGCACCTTTTCTTGAATTAAACTAATATGTAATTTGTTTGAAATTTCTCTAAATTATTCTGGTTTTATGTTCAGATGTATGATCAAAATATTCTACTTCAACATACGGGAAATAATTGGGTCCGAATACTGTACCTGAAATATTTGTGGGTCTGAATGTACTAGACTTTTCTCACAATGAATATTAATTTAAAAGCATATCGTAAGTTTTTAATCATGCGGGAACTTTTAAAGAGATATGGGACTTTCAAAGTGCATATTTTGCACCTCTTCTTCAATTAAACTAATATGTAATTTGTTTGAAATTTTTTAAAATTATTCTGGTTTATTTTCAGATGTATGATCAAAATATTCTACGTTAACATACGGGAAATACTTTGGTCCTAATACTATACCAGAAATATTTGTAGGTCTGAATGTACTGGACTTTTCTCACAATGAATATTAATTTAAAAGCATATCGTAAGTTTTTAATCATGAGGGATCCTTTGAAGGAATATAGGACCGGTAAAGTGCAAATTTGACACTTTTTATTTAAACTAATAAGTAATTGCACTGAGAATTTAAAAAAAAATTGGCTTAATTTTGTGACTTTTAACGAAATTAATGCAAAATTATTAATTTAATTGTTTCAATATCTTTAAAAACTATTTCATTAATAGAAATCTCGATACGAAATTATATATATAAATTTTCTTTATTTAAACAAAATTACTTTTTTTTCTAAAATTTTCTTGAAAGTAACTTTTTAAAGTAGATAAAAAGGTAGTTTTTTCTGGAAGAAAAAAGGTTTGTTCATGTTTATGCACATTAGGTTAATACGACAAAAAAATCAGTTTTCGTTACTTTAACAACCTCTAATTTTGTTTGATAACCGAAATTTTATCTTATGGTAATGATATTTCACGTATAATAAAAAAACGCAATTCTGGTAATAAAAACCAAAATATACAGTATATAATCCATTCAATTGGTAATTTCCCCGTTCATGCCTTCCTTAGAGGTACCGAATATAAATGGTTAAAGTGAACTGAATAAATTATATTTATGATATGACCTAAGGTATCGTGAAAAATATACCAAATTTTATTACTTATTATAAAACCAATTTTAGTGTTACTTTTACCAAAATCGTTACCAAAGTGCTTCAATAAAAAATGTCCGAGCTTTTTGGTGCTCCCATAAAGCCAGAAGCACGGAATATTTTAGCATATTCTGGTAGTTTTGACCATACTATTTCTCAGTGAAGAAAGTTAATTTCTATAAAACAAAATTATAATTTTACTCTTGCATGCATCGTTATCAAATTATTTATGCTACGTTATAATAAACTGAGTATTCAATTAAAGTTACAGGCTCACTGTAAAAAATTCCGGATCAAACGACGGCAAAAAGTACCGGCTCTGAGACTGTCGGTATTTTTTAACGCAAAATCCATTTTTACCCGAACATGTTACGAAGCAAAAAACTGACATACTGTAATTTTTACTGTAATAATTGCAGTAAAATCATTAAATCATTCTAATTAAATAAATAGTACTGTAAAAATCACGGTATAATATTTTACGGAAAAAATAAGTTTTACGGTAAAATGGATTTCACGGATGATGCATTTAAAGCTCCGGAACCTTATATCGTCATTTGATCCAGGAATTTTTTACAGTGCAGAGAAATATTTTTGCATTAAATGCTTTCAAAAGTATCTTTCTGTCCAAGCAACTCCATAAGTGAAGAATTTCTGCTCCAAAGATACTCCAAAATCCTGCGAAGGAATTTTCGTTTTTTATTTATAATGAATCTATATGCACATTCAAAAATTTAACAAAGTTTAATGTTTATTCGAATTATAACGTTATTTATTGTAAAAAAAACATCCCCGGGAGCTTGATTCTGCAACAAACTTAATGGTAGTTACAAATGTTTTGCAAATTTAGCAAAAAATAAGCAACTCTGGCGAGTTTAACAACAAAGATTTTTTAAAAAATTATGAATAATTTTACTTTACGAAATAAAATTGCAAAAAAGTGAAAAAAAGAAACCTCAATTAGTTGAATATCAAATTATGAATTAGAACTTAATGAAACAGAAATTATTAACAGTATATAAAATTCCCATCGTGTAGTTGTTACGCCAAACATGAGCGATTCAACAATTTAGTTCTGCGATGTACTACGTCGTAGTTTTTAAGCACTTTCTGTTTTAGGAAAGATATCGACTTAAAATACGAAAATGAAGATAAAAAAATATTTATTATTTATTGAACGATAAAATGTGAGAATCCATTCTCAAAACTCAAAGGTCTTAAATCGATAAATATGAATGAAATATTTAATCACGTCCATAACTTACAATTCAACATCAATCCAATGATGGGACTTGCTCAATAGTTATATCCAAAAATGTCAGTTTTGCTCCCTCTTTCCCTTGAACAAAGAGGAGTTCATATTTGCTTTTAAAGGGAAAAGCCGGAAACATAGTTGCTCGCTTAAGCTTATTTACTGTTTACAAATATGTTTTCGATTAGTTTCAGATTATGTCTAAAACATGTGCTTCTATAAACAGATCTTATTTTGCAGTAAAAGTATTTAAATAAAATAATATTTTCTGGTATTTAAGTATTTAAATAAAGTATTTAAATAAAATAATATTTAAATAATATAATATTTAAATATTTTCCGTGTTTCTGGCTGTATGATGGAAGCAACAAAAAGCTCGTCATTTTAACCGAAGCATGCTGATAATGGTTTTGGTAAAATCATCAGTAAGACCTGGTGATAAATAAAACATGGTATTTATAACATGATACAATTTGGTAAATGTGGTAAAATTTGGTAATTTTTATCTTGATACTATAGAGCATGGTATGAAAACCATTTATTATGTTAAACTTACTTTTCAGTTTTGTATTTTTTGCTAAACGTGTGGTAATATAATTTTGAAAATCAAAATTTCCGGTAAACCATTACCATATAAGCGGAAAAATTACAGAAAGAATGATTTAACTAAAAATAGCCCAAAGATATTTTAAAAATCAGTTCTTTCTTTTTTTCCCTTAACTTTTATAGAAAAACGCACGGTAAATACATAAATGTAAAGCAACGGTTATAAATGTTATATGTGGCTGAAATCTGAACGAACAGTTTATGGAGAAAGATAAAAATTTGTTCCCGTAATTAAATAAAAAAGATTATTAAATCCAAGAAACACCTAGTAGATTATTATGAAATATAATTATCTTTTCTTCTACGAATATTATCATTAGTATTTAATTTAACTAGCATAACATATATTTTAACACAGGTATTTAATAACGTTCATCTTTAATTTAGATAGTTGGAAATTTCGTTAATTTATTCATAAATTTTTTTAATGCTATGTATAAATTCATTATTGTAAATATATATAAATTCATTATTATAAATATATATAAATTCATTATTATATATAAATTCATTATTATATATAAATTCATTATTTCAGAAGATTATTATGTAAATTCATTTTACTTAGGATGCGTGACTGAATTTTTCAACAAAAAATAAGCACATTTTGAACACTCAAAAATGATTTTAAGTACTTTAGAAAAATATCATATTTAGGATATACGCATTAATTGAAAAGTTTTCTTCCCATTGTTCTTCACTTATATATTAACAAATTGCAAAATAAATTTCAAAGACCCTACATTTTCATGATAAAATAAATAGTTCCTGACAAAGAAGTCTTCTCTTGATTATATTAGTCACCGAAAAAACAATTTATGCACAATTTTAAATATATTCAATACTAAGTGGCTCATTCTATTTTTTTAAATTAGTAATTACTTTATTTAATTCAAAATTATAATTAATTAAAAAGGTTATCAAGTGTATGTTTTAGATTTAAATAAAAATTATTTATAAAAGCATATTCAATAAAACATTAACAAGATTAATATTATTGATCACGCCGAATTTATGAAGATATATAAAGAACTAAGCAAACTAAGAAAACTTTAAAAAGTTCATATTAAAAATATAAATTAGTGAATGGCCCTAATGAACTTTATTAAAATTTATTACTTGGCTCAGTATTTCTTTAATGAAATGATTAGAAAAATTTAAATAATTTTAAAATGTAAATACAACGAGTATTAAAGCAAAATTTTTTTGTCAGAATTATTAAATGTTTCTGACACTCATAATATTTTCCAAATCTAAGACAACTGAAGTTTTTATTCTAATTGTTTTAAATTAAATCAGTAAGAGATAAATTTGAGATTTTTGGAATGACTAATCTGAATAACCTAAGATTTTTTGCTGCATTTAAAATAGAAAAATCCCCTCATTTCAGATATTTTTAAAACCTTTCTTCGAAATATTGAGTTTTTCATTAAAAAAACTTAAGAGAACTGAAAATTTTGAAAGTAACAATACAATAATAAAAAGTAATTAGTAAAAAAAGTAATAAGTTACAAGCGATGTAATAAAAGTTTACAAACATTTTATGCACTTAGTGGACGGTCCCTCAAGAAAAATCTTACCATTAAATACCGCAATTAATTCTTATGTTTATTAAATTAAATGAATAAAGGGAAGATGAGAATTTTGAGGAGATGAAGCTTTGTGATTCCTTACTGCTCTGGGGACCCACATGAAAAGACATAATTAGCGCTTTTCAAACCAAGCTTTTTGCACAATTCTTGACGAAAATCGACATAGTAAAGGAATAAAAAGGCCTTTTTAAAAGCACCCAATAGAAAAACAGAAAAAATAGGCCTTTTTAAAAGCACCCAATGTAAAAAGCACCTTTAAGCACTTGTTAAAAACTCCACGCACCCTGTTACTTAATTTAACTTCTGAGTACTTAATTAATATTTAAAAGCTGTTGTAATAACGATTATACATCAGAAATTCATTAATTTAAAGCTGTTTTAAACTGCAACATGCTATCTCTTGTATTCATCATTATGAAAGGGAAAAATGATTTTCGTCGTAGCAGCTCGATGCCATGAATGCGAACCGGGAGAAACTTATCAGTTCATCAGTGAATATTTATCAACAATCAACCAGTTTTTTTTAATGATAAAATGAGAATTTTAGATAACTTTTAAGTTTTAAAATAAAGTTACGCTGATGCCATATGCAAATTTAGAAAACTATTATTGATCGGAAACTGATTATCAGGATAAAAGCGAAGCCGACAATTCACGACTCCTTTGAAATTTCATGATATATCACTGAAATCTCACAATAAATCAAAACGTTAATCGTGGGAAGTTTGAAAGGAAAAGGTTCACTAGTTCTGACAAATTTTGCTTGCTTTTTTAAAGTTTTAAATTTAAAAGCGAAAGGACGATGAATAAATAACAAATTAAGTGTTTAAAAATAATAACTTATTCTATAATATTTAATCTTTTCCTTTTGGGTGAAAAAAATTTCAAAGGTAAACCCTGTTCTATCTGGATTTTAAAATGTTCTTTTTGGTATCTTCTTAAATACCTGGCTGGAACAATAACGGGATATAATTCTTATTTCGGACATGGATAACTATGCATAGATCTCAAACTCACCCCCCTCTCCAGATCAAAATTTAACGCAAAAATAAATATTATTCATCAGCACAATCAAACCATTAAGTACAAACTAATCAGATTTAGATTACGAAGATCAAATTTATATTATGAAGATCAGATTTCACTCATAAATTAAGATCATAATATAAATTTGATCTTCGTAATCTTCGTTAAGGAAGAAGAAGAAGGGTATCATTATCTCTTTTTATCCATAATTTGAATTCTTTTCTTTCTCCTTTTATCCATTACTTAAATGTGTTAAAATCTGGCAAATGTAGTAAAATTTAGTAATTTTATCATGATGCTTTAGAGCGTGGCATTTAAAACCATCAATTCGGTTTAATTTACTCTTTGGCTTTGTATTTTTTATGTGTGGTATGTGTGCAAGAATTTTGCTATTTTTCTTTCGATGTACATTTTATATTATAAAATTACTTAACAAAGATTTACTAAGTTAACTTAGAGATAAGCAAATATTATAAATACATTGTTTCAATCGAGTACTAATTTTATTCACAAAATTATAAATATTTATCTGAATAATTTTAAAGATCAAAATCTTTTATTTCATCTTTTAACCTATAACATCCAACTTATAACTAACAAGAGTGGAACGAAATAGCTTTAAGATAGAGGGAAAATACAATTACACTGCTTTCAGATATTATTTTATTTTTAAATAAACAGAAACGAAGATTTAAACTCGAAAAATAATAGTAAATTTACTATAGTTCTATTAAGCTTTGAGATTTCAAATTAGTATTTTAAAACTTAGAAATTGAAACTTAAAAATCATTTTTTGATANGAAATAAGCCTTAAAATAGAGGAAAAATACAATTACACTGCTTTCAGCTATTATTTTATTTTTAAATAAACAGAAACGAAGATTTAAACTCGAAAAATAATAGTAAAATTACTATATTTCCAGTAAGCCTTGAGATTTCAAATTAGTATTTTAAAACTTAGAAACTGAAACTTAAAAATCATTTTTTGATAAACGTAAAAATTTACAACTAAAAGGTTTTCATTTTAGACCATACAAATTCATATCATAACGAAATAATGTAGTTAAGTATTGAAAAAAATTTCACTATCAATTATATCAGTTATTAAATTACTAATGTAATAATAACAAACATTTAAATAATATAAATAAATAACTAAAAAAAACTCCTACACTTCTATCTTATGATTTTAAGAGGATCTATTTAAACTAAAAAAATTTCGTACATTTCTATTATATGATTTTAAGAGTAACTATTAATTGCTCAACAGAAAGAAAAACAATATCAAGTTTGTATGTTGATTTCGCTAGAAATATTCTATCTCTGAATTAATTTGACACGAAGAGAAAAAAAAAGCGGGGTGGAAAGATGAACTATTGTGAATTATAAACATTGATTGACATTCAAGACAGATGACACATTTTCTATCATCACTTGTAGGTGATTCTTTTTATAAATCATGAATGGACAAAAAAGAATGAAAAAAGTCTTTTGTAAATTAATAAATCTAGTGTGGAACTCCTATTTAAATTGAGAAGAGCAACAAATGAAAGCAAACATTTTTTTAAATAAAAAATATAATGTTATGTACTTAATATTGTAAGATAACATACAAATATTTAATTAATCAGTAATGCAATCGTATTTTACTCAGTAGTGTAGCGAATCTAGCAGTGTTAGTTTCTCCGCGTTATACTACATTTAGTAGTGAAGCAAAACAAAGTTATTTTATTTTTCAAAAAAAAATTACTTTATCTTTATTTAGGCAGGAACACATTTCAACGCTTCATCAAATAATATCAAACTATTCAATAATAATGCAAAAAGTTAAATCCTAATAATACTTTACAATTTCATTTGCATTATTTTAATTACGGATGTTAATTAGCCATAATTTGATATTAAGAATATAATTAACGAAGGCATAATATACTGTTTTTTACTTTTAAACGGTTGACAAATTATGTACCGTTTTAAATATGTAAATCATACATAAGGTAAATATGTAATATCATAATATGTAAATATGAAATATCATAATATGTAAATTTTAATCAGTAATACAATTATATCTTATTCAGTAGTGCAGCGAATGCAGCAGCGTTATATCACATTTCGTAGTGTAGCGAAGGAAATTTACTTAACTTTTTCAAAAAAAAACTACTTTATCTTTATTTCCACATGAGCACATTACAAAGTTTTATCAAATAATATTAAACTAAAAAATACACATACAGATTTAATAAATTTAAATATTTCCCTTCTCGATATCTTATTTTTATACTTTACTAAGAAACTTCACTTTCTACTCGCTGCACTCACCAACCCCTATGACTTCTAAGTAATCATTTTATTCTTAACTGTGATTATAGCATCAAAACTAAAAATTATTAAACTAAAATATCCTAATTTTTTTATTGTATTGGCACAAATTCTATTAATATAAAATTTAAGCATAAAAATTTTTCTCGCCAATCATTGCGGCATCATGAACAATCTTGTTTATTAAATCCCTATTTAATTTTTGGATACTAGAGAAACTAATGAAATATTTTTCGCCAAAGATATTATTCAATAATAATGCTGACTAGACATAGTTTGATATTAAGAATATAATAAAAGAAGGTTGATAATAGTAATATTAATTACTAGTTTTTACCGTTTATTTTTTTAAACGGTTGATAAATTATGAACCGTTTTAAATATGTTAATCATAAAATAAATTAATCGTTATTGCATAATAAGGCAACATCATAAGATTTCTTTTTATTAAAGAGCAGCACCATCAATTAAGAATAATAGCCAAAATAAGAAAGGTAATAATAGCAGCAAATAATATTAAGAAAGGTTTATAAATAAATATTGCAGGTATGTACCGTTAAATAAAGGATGAGGAATATTTTACTGATAAAAAACATCTTTATAATTGTTGTTAATATTGCTGATGACAATCAAAGAAATCAGGATATTTTGTTATTTAATTTACGAAGCAATGCTGTGTAATTTTCTAGCTGATAAGAACTAGTTGTCAACAATAAGGTAAAAGATTTTACAACATTAAGATGTTATTATTTTTTTTTCCTTTTTTTTTTAAAGAGAGAATTAAGCATACAAATCTGAATTGATATTTAAGCATCAAAATCTTGCAGGGGTATAAAATTTACGCATTAGAAATCTCCCATGATTAACGCAATCTGATTGAAATACGATTTCGCTTTAGAATTATTTAAACGTTTAATGCATACAAATGAATTTAAAAAGGAACAATATCAAAAATAAATAAAATATTAAAAATACACAAATAATGTATGAATAAACAATAAATTTTAATCGTGATACATAAATTCACTTTTTTTTTAAACCCAAATAACATTTAAAAACGAATAAATAACCAACATAAATAAATATATAAATAAATAAAGANCTCAGAATTAATTTGACATAAAGAGAAAAAAAAGAAGGGGGGGGGGTAAAATGATGAACTATTGTGAATTATAAGCATTGATTGACATTCAAGACAGATGACACATTTTCTGTCATCACTTGTAGGTGATTCTTTTTATAAATCATGAATGACAAAAAAGAATGAAAAAGTCTTTTGTAAATTAATAAATCTAGTGTGGAACTCCTATTTGAATTGAGAAGAGCAACAGTTGAAAGCAAACATTTTTTTAAATAAAAAATATTATGTTATGTACTCAATATTGTGAGATAACATGCAAATATTTAATTAATCAGTAATGCAATGGTATTTTACTCAGTAGTGTAGCGAATCTAGCAGCATTAGTTTCGCAGCGTTATACTACATTTAGTAGTAAAGCAAAACAAAGTTATTTTAGTTTCTTTTTTTTTTAAATTACTTTATCTTTATCAAATAATATTAAACTAAAAAATACGCATACAGATATAATAAATTTAAATATTTCACTTCTCGATATTTTATTTTTATACTTTGTAAGGAACTTCACTTCCTGCTCGCTACACTAGCCAGCCCCTACGACTGCTACACAATAATTTTATTCTCAAGGTGATTATATCTCATCAAAACTAAAAATTATCAAACTAAAATATCCTAATTTTTTTATTGTATTGGCACAAATTCTATTAGTATAAAAGTGAAACAAACATTTTTCATGAACATGAACAATCATGACAAACATCATGAACAATCTTTTTTTTTTTTTGAATTCCAATTTAATTTTTGAATACTAGAAAAACTAATTAAATTTTTTTCGCCAAACGTATTATTCAATAATAATGCGAAGAGTTAAATCCTAATAATACTTTACAATCTTATTTGCATTATTTTAATTATATAGGTTGACTAGACATAGTTTGATATTAAGAATATAATAAAAGAAGGCATAATTGATTTACGCGTTTATTTTTAAACGCGGTTGATAAATTATGTACCTTTTAAATATGTTAATCGTAAAATAAATTAATCGTTATTGCATAATAAGGCAACATCATAAGATTTCCTTTAATTAAAGAGCAGCACTATCAATTAACAATAACAGCCAAAATAAGTAAGGTAATATTAGCAGCAAATAATATTAAGAAAGGTTTATAAATAAATATTGCAGGTATGTATCGTTAAGTAAAGAAGAAGGAACTATTTTAAAGGTAAAAAGTACCTTTATAACTGTTCTTAGTATTGCTGATGGCAATCAAAGAAGTCAGGATCTTTTGTTATTTAATTTACGAAGCAATACTGTGTAATTTTTTGGCTGATAAAAACTAGTTGTCAACAATAAGTTAAAAGAATTTACAACACTAAGGGGATATTTTTTTTTTTTAATTTTTTTTTTTAGAGAGAGAATTAAGTCTACAAATCTGAATTGATATTTAAGCATCAAAATCTTGCATGGGTATAAAATCTACGCATTAGAAACATCTCATGATTGCAGTACGATTTCACTTTCAAATTATTTAAACGTTAAATGCTTACAAATGAATTTAAAAAGGAACAATATCAAAAATAAATAAAATATTAGAAATACACAAATAATGTATGAATAAACAATAAATTTTAATCGTGATACATAAATTCACTTTTTTTTTAAACCCAAATAACATTTAAAAACGAATAAATAACCAACATAAATAAATATATAAATAAATAAAGACTTAGAGAAAAACAAGAACGAAAAAAATGCTAAATGTAAAATTTTATGATTAAAGATTTAAAGAGCCTTTGTACATTACATGATCAAGTGTTGCAATCATACATAAAGCAAGGGTTAAAAATTAAATCGATCACTTTATTTTCCATATATTTGAAATTTCAAATAAAATTATAAAAATGCATATAAAAATAGTAATAAGAAATTTATAAAAAGATTAATTAATATCGTTACCTACTTTAATATTCAAGTTTTTTTTTTTCCTTTCAGAAAGTTTAAATTTAAACTGTTATTTCGTACATTTTTAAATATGATAAATAACGGTTGGAAAAAACTAAATAAATAATTTTTAACTACGATTTTTACTTTGATGTTCTTTAACGAAAACCTAAACAATGATTGATTACATAAATAGAACAATGACGGATGAATCATTAGTACATTAATTTATATCCGCAAAAAAAATTATAATAAACACATGAGTAAATATAAAGTTATAACATAGGATATTAAAATAAAATGCAATATACATTTATACAGTACAATATACAATTGCAATATTGAAAAATACAATTTTCAATAATTGAAATCCTTACCTCTTCCAGGATGATATCTAACACCCGTCAAAAGTACCATATTCGCCGGTACAACCACCGACGATAGAAGAAAAAACCCTTTAACCTTCCACCAAACGCAACAATTAACACAAATCTCAAACTTAATGATTAATGACAAAAAATGTAATCCAGAACAATCAAATTAAAATCCATAGACACATTGCGAAAACAATCCACACCGCGAAAGATGAAAAATGAATTGGGAAGGAGAGGAAAAAAAATTATCTCCACGTGTTCCTTTAACAACAACCCCGAATCACAGAGACAAAAGTTGCGACAACCACCCTCTGTACGTTCGTCTCGATTTGTAGAACTGTGAATGAAGTTTCCGAAAAATTGTCCTGGCCCGCGGGACGCTTAATTAACTAGTCCTTCAACCTCCTCTCTCCCACAACCCCTCGCCACACCAAGCGGCTCGCTCCCCTGTCCTAGAAATAAGTAAACAAAGAGAAGACGACAAGACCCCTTTCCTCCCCGCCCCCATGTGAGGGATGGAGAGGCGTGGTGTAGATAGGCTCGACACCTGGCCGGCAGAAGAGTTGAGGAAGTGTGGTCGACTACGCACCTGTGTTCTAAAGTCTTGTCTTACTTTTTACGTAATAAGTTAAGTTTTTTATTTATTGGGGAAGAGAAAAATTTCGGAAGTGGTTTTATGTAACATTTTGATACATTATTGTTGAGGCAGGGTATTGCCCCCCAAAAAGGCTTAGATTTGGATGATATGAAGATTGATGCAAAAATAAAAGGTTTTCGGATTCTTTTTGGATTGGATTTAAAAAGACAATGAGAAATTTGATTGCAAATTCGAGAATCTGTCTTAGAAATATACATGTTATTTCAATAGCATCGTAAAATTAAAATATATAAATAAATTAAGGAAATGAAATAAAAATTGTTTTAATGCCTACCGTTAGAAGTAATCGTCATGGTTTTATTAAAAATTTTGAATTTTTTTTTGTTTATAATTAATTAAATTAATAAATAATTATATAAATTTTATTTCATTTATTTAAACTGTAATTATAATTTCAAAAAAATAATTTGAAATTAGGAGATAATTAAAAAATTAACATTTAAATTTTTTAATTACAGAAAATAGTTTCTAGTGGTTTGACTAAATGTCTTAGGAATGTACCAGTAGTAGCAGTTGTTTCGTAACAACTAGGTTCAAAAGTATTGTAACAGCTATAGCGTAATTTAAAATCAACGTTTTTTTAAAAATATTTATTTATTAATATTTAACTTTTTTTTTAAATTTAAAAACGATATTCATATATATTTCTAAACTCCAAAAAAATAATTTCCTGTGTTCTCAATTGAATGTCTTAAGACATTTCATCTAATTTCCTACAGTAGTTTTATAACACCAACTTTTTCATTGCTCCGTAATTAAAAATCTTTTTTTTATTAAAAAATAATAATAATTTTCATTTATATTTAACGTATAGAGCAAATTATTCTTCAAGCACTTGATCTGAGAATTTAGAGTTATAATGAGACTTTGAAAACGAAAATTCAAACAAAACTTCGAAACTGTTAGTGTGTTTTAAAAACTAACTTTAAAAAATTCAACACAAAAAAAAATATAAATGAAAATTCGCGGAAAAACATGCGCACATTTTTAAAATTATCAAAAGTAGATTTCATTACACAACTATGAGTGAAATTCCAAATATCTATTTTATCTATATTTTTAGTGACATTTTAAACTAGATTTCAAATATTTAGGCAAAATAATCATTCCGAAATTACAACAGATATTAACTAAACACTTTAAAATTTTACAACTAATAGCGTTATTACTTGTAAAACTCAATATTATAAAGACTAAAAAGGCATAATTGTAAGTAAAATAATAAACAGTAGTAAATTAATGTACATTTATATTTAAATAATGAAAAATAATAATTTATACAATGTATGGAAAATACTCGTTTTAATTTATCAATGAAAAGTAGTGAATTTCAGTGATATTATATAGCGATTAGCATTCGATTTTTGGCGGTACTGATTGATCTGTGTTTTTCTCACGATCATTCATCTAATACAATTTTATCGCTTAAACTCCATCAATAGGATTGATGAGAAAACATTGTCAATCCACCGCTTTTGATGAAGTTTTTGCATGTATCATACAGCAATGTAATAACTTAGTAAGATAGACAAATATATGGTATAGAGCGTGAGAACACGCATTCGAGGCATGCATGTCAAAGATATTGATGAGCTAGTTACTCACAAAAAGAGCCTAAGGTGATCAAAGAGAATAATTTGAAAAACTGTAAAATGTTTGTAGAAACAAATTGTTTTCCCAAGAGAAAATATTTAAAAATCATGTTTGCTTTTCCTATTTTAAATCTTCTCTGAAGAGGCATCTTATACTCAACACTATAATTCCCACTCAGGGTCGTCTTAATAACATGCAGGGCCCTCGAGTACAGAAATGTTTTGGGCCCTTATAGCATTTCATACTCTTAAAATCGAACTAAAAAACGTCATTTACATAAAATAAAGCATTTTTTACATATGTAATAATTTGAACAAATTTAAATACATTGTGATTACCCCAAAAAACTAAATCCACATAAAAACTTCATTAGAAAGTAGAAAAATATATTTCGGTTGACTTTTTAAGTTTCCCTGATGATAAACTATTCAAATTATTGTTGCTTGCTTGATAATTAATCACTATTTGTAGAAAAAAAAACAAATTGAACACTTTATACAATATAAAATATTTATTTAAAAAAATATATAATGCGATTTTATTTAGTCTTAGTTTTTTTAAATACAAAAAGTAAGATTCTCAAGGGCCCCCTGAGTGCCTGGGGCCCTCGGGCACTGCCCGGTTGTGCCCATGCGTAAAGACTGTACTATTCCCACTTATAAAAATGTTTTATCATCATCATCTATGAACAGCCATACCAAGAAGTAGATGTATGACTCTAAACAATGATCTTATGAAACACCACAAATGATCTTATTAGATGTAAAATTCTTAGACCTTGTAATTTTCAAGGCAACCCAGTAGACAAAAAGGTAAACATTAATATTAAAAGACATTTTTAATGATAAATTAAATATGCCACTATCATTATTGGTCAATTGTTATGCAAAAATACAGTGGCAGTCATAAAACTCCCTTTCGGGGGGGGGGTAAAATTTTCTCACTGGTCGACGGATCATGGGTTAGATTTCTCTTGCTGTCGGACTAACCACGAGAGGTTTCTGTATCTTTCCCCCTCTCCATTAGTTCTTACGAAAGGTCCTCTACGCAGGCTAGTTTGACCTAATGCTTGATCTAGAAGTTATCTTGTCTTCTGGGTTGGATTTAAAATTACAAGACTATGGGTTTGAACATTGATAGTCGTAAACTCAGAATTGGGTCCGTTATTCAACGCTGGCTATAATAATAATAATAATACTGATTTAAAACAAGAAAAACGAAATCTTTTTTGAAATATATCATTAAAATACTTTAGATTGTGGCTTGAAGCCCGTGCAGTTTCATATGGAAGAGCTTGCTTGGAAAGTAAAGGCGACCAATACGCAATACTGATCATATTGCTACAATCATGTTGTTGATCTAGAAATCGAGGAGCTTTAATCGTCATAACTTCCCTGACAGACGAACTCGCTGTAACCGGAGTAATTTAATTTTAATATAAAAATTTATAAATTTCGAAGCTTTATTTTCATTATCATTAGCTTAAACAAACAAAAAACAGCAAAATTAATATTTTTTTCTCTTTATTTTTATTTGTATATTTATTTATTATTGGTTGAACACTTGCGCGTAGTTAGCTTTTTTATTACAATTAAAATTAGTCTTATCCATGTTAAAATAACTCTAAATTTTTAATGTTGTAGAAACTATAAGCAAAGATATATTTTAAAGAAATAGCTTCTTTATTTAAAAAAGAAAATTTAAATGTCTTTCTAAATAGGACATAAATATAATAATTTTCTTCTGTTAGACTCGAGGTTCATCATAGCAGATGTTCATCGTTTCATAAAAATACATCGAATCTATATAGCCTTGTGGTTTAGGAAAAGAACATATAGAGCAGGTGCTGGGTACTTGGCATCGCCTCACATCTGCTACATTCCTTTACGCCCCAGGCCAATAAATGACAAAAATCCGCCAAACACTGCCAAAAATTGCTAGATTTACGTTTATGCTCAATGAAATACAGCAACTCCTGTTTTATATGTACCTATTTTTTTAGATTGTGTAAGCTTTATTGCGCGCTAAATAGTGTTTTTGTCTTAATGAAAAATGGCAAAAATTTGGCGAAAAAAAAATACTATAACTGAGTTATAAAAGTAAAAGTAACTGAAATTAATTTCTGTTGTATAATATTATAAAAAAATGATTCACTTTTTTTTTAAATGAATAATGTAAAATTAAGAATGATTTCGGAATTAAGTATGGCTATTGCTTTTATTTTTGATTTTTTTCTTCTTATTTTTTATTAAAAAATACACTGTAAATGCGTTTATTTAATTAGTTTTATTGTTTGAATTTTTCCATAGGCGTACAAAAAAAACAATGAAACTAGAAATGAAGTTTGTAGTAAAACATCTAAATGGGTTTAATTTTTTTTTTTTTTTTTTTTTTTTTTTTTTTTTTTTGAAAAATATAAACTTATTGAAGTGAAATAAAATAAATTTAAGGCATAGCACTCTCAATTCTTAATTAATTATAATAGCTATTATTATTATTTCAATATAATCCACAAAGGCTTTGCTAAAATTCAAAAGGAATATAAGTGTTTAAAAAATAAAATATGTCCAAATTGAATGTTTTTATTAATTTCCGGAAAAATTCGAATTTAATAGAGTTGTAATATAAAAGAATATCTATCACATTCACTGTTAGCTAAACAATTTTACTGGCTTTGCTAACAATATTTGAATATAAATATAAGATATTCTGACTTATGTTCAAAAATATATACATAAATAAATAAAATTAACTAATAGAATAAAAAAGAAATGCTGAGGCTTAATTTTCAATAAAATTTAAAATAAAATAGTAATTTAAATTAGTCTTAATTAAGAATCTTAGATACATAGCATTAATTGATAAATATTTACAAAACGTACAACTTCGAATATAAAGCATTCATATTATTAAGGTTGCAGTGCCTTTGATTGATATTATGGTTCAGCACATTTAAAAATTAAAAAGTGTAGCATAAGAATTTAAGTAAACATTCATAATATTAAGGTTGAAATGCCTTTGATTGATATTATGGTTCATCACATTTAAAAATTAAAAAGTGTAGCATAAGAATTTAACTAAGCATTCATAATATTAAGGTTGCAGTGCCTTTGATTGATATTATGGTTCAACACATTCAAATTCAAAAATTACATTCAGTATAGCATAAGAATTTCACTCGGCATTTCTATTCGAGTAACAATTTATAAATATATTTAAATATGAAAAGCAAATAATAGTGAAAATAATAATAATTCATGAAAAAATATTAAGAAAAGCGCTGAAGGTATGAATCTAGCGACCTGGCCGAAAATCGCCGGAGTTGTTTGACAAGGTAAAAGCGCGCGACTGGCACGCGTACATGAACGTTGCCACACGCAATTCAAGATCGTTCTTTGTTTTTTCTTAAATTTCTTTTTTCTAAATCCAACTCAAGATCCTGATAAGTTAATGATGATGGCGATTAAAGAAGAGGGTAGCGCTTCGGGGTCAGTAGAAAGGTTACCCTCGGCGCCTACCTCTGTCATCGTCCACAATGTTCTTTTGGCATGACAAAAAAGAACAAAAACTAGTCTGGAGTAATTTATCGAGAATCGTTAAGTTTTTGGGATTTCGCTCTACACCTGTTGCCTAAAAACACTCTTTTGAAGTTTCCGGTTATTACGAAGTTTGCACTTTGTAAGTAATTGACAAGAGTTGCGAGGAACAGTAGTGTTCGTTTGAATCGAAGAGTAACGAACTTCTATTGTTGAGCGCATTTCTTGATGTGAAAATTACAGTCATTTACAAATGTATGAATTATTTTTGGAAAAACAATAAAAAAATTGTCATTAAACTTTTTTAGCGTAGTTAAAGTTATATGTCATTTTAAATTAGATAGTGTTGCCTATCATAACATTCAAAACATAAAGCAGACCATGCACGGGTCGTGGTTCCACTTTTTATAATGGGCACTCAAATCATGTTTTTTAAGCACGTTTCGGTTAGATTTTTTTTTCTTTCTAAATCTTTATTATGTCTAGAGGTCTTGAAATCTTTTTAACGATTATTGTTGAGTTTCGTGCCTTGATTAAATCTATTTAAATTATTCCGATAAAGCAAATAAAAAGTAGTTTACAAACAAAATCACTAGTTGTTTTCGCCAAACATTATATTTTGAGCCGCTATGACTCAGGGGAAAGAGCGTTCGCCTTCCAATGAGGTGAACCAGGTTCGAATCCCAGTCGATTCGAATTCCGCATCCGGCTTACACCGACCACAGTGCTGACGTGAAGTATCCTCAGTGGTAGACGGATCATGGGTTAGAGTCCCCTTGCCGTCAGGCTAACCGTGGGAGGTTCTCGTAGTCTTCCTCTCCGTGTAACGCAAATGCGAGTTAGCTCCATCAAAAAGTCCTTCAAGAATACAAATTTCTCCCAATACTCGATTCAGGAGTCCCCTTGTCTTCTGGATTGGGTTCAAAATTACAACGCTACGGACTTGAACATTAGTAGTCGGAAACCCAATAAATTGGGTCGGCTGTTCAACGACGGTAATAAAATAAAAAATAAAATTTTTTTATTTTTCCTTGGTGCGTAAACAAAATAAGTTGAATTATTTTAATTCATGATCAATATATTAAAGCGAATATACTTTTACTTTCTATTTAAATGTGCCTTTTATTTATTATTATTATTACGATTATTATTGTTTCAAAATGGTTGTTGGGAGGTTTAACTAATCCAAATAAATCAAAGGTTTTGACAAACACTCCAAGCACAGAAGATATCGGGGAGATATAGGAGGGGGGGGGGAGAGTTCACAAAACGTAGGAGAAAAAAAGAGAATAATTTTCTTCATATAGATTAGTTTATTGTTATATAACTAATTCATTTAAAAAAAATTAAAGTTCATATTTGTTACTTAAACAAATATTTGATTATTCTTTAGACAATTAGCTATTGCCTAATTGTAGCACAGGTTTCAATAATTCTTTTAGTTCTTATTGGTCAAACCTTTGCAAGCTGGGAAATTTGATCTAGTTTGTATACTCTCATAAAATTATTACTATGGTAATCTATAATTAAAGTAAAAAATAATACTGAATGTAAATAAAACAGATGACAAAATGCAAAAGTATAATAATAATGATAATATATATATTATTATTATTAATATTGTAATTATTATTATTATTGTAAAAACTGAATTTAATATTCTTTGTAACCATTACAGTTGATAAATAAACTATTAAAAAGAATACAAAAGTATTTTTCATAATAGTTAGGAAAATTGAGTGACATTTCTGTACTGTCTCTAACTTTCCTTACAAGTATAAAAATTAATTAGTCAAGAAAATGTTATTTTTAGCTTATAACGTCTTTAGTTTATAATAGATTATGTATGTTTTGTCCAAGAATGATAATTTAAAGATGAATAACCAAAATATTTTTTCCAGTCGACTTTAGCTTAAATTTAGCAAATTTAAAACCTGAAAAATTAAAATAATTTGCCCGAAAGTTAAATAATGCTCGAAAGGCAACTTTTGTATTTAAGACAATAAATAAAATGAAAAGACGGCATAAGAGCATGAAAGGGAATAAGAATGTGAAGGTCTTTCAAATAGTTTCTGTTTGGAAATTATTAAAAAAATATATATAAGTAATTAAATTAAACATTATATTAAACTGTCCAGGTTTTTAAAAAAAAGTTATTTGAATATTCTAAAAAATATTAGTCATTAGTCATAATCCAGATTTTTCAGATGACCTTTGCACCAAAACAATAGTTTGAGGAGGATGATATATTAAAAAACACCATCGCTTTCAGTCCTTATTCAATTTTGTATAATCTGTTTATTAATACCATCAATTCATATGATACATGAGGTTGTTTTCTCAATACAATGTAACGGCTTAAAAAGTTAAGACAACACAGAATGCACATAGAGAAACGCATACCACAAATCAACGACTGCACAAAATTTGCATTCAGGGTTACAGCAGGGATTCAAGTACCTTGCCTCCACTCTATAGAGAATTAGGCGGATAAAATCATTTGACCATGGTGACAACAACCAAAAAACTTGATCTTAAAGGATTATTTAATAAATAAATAAAAAATAAGTATAATAAAGCTTTCAGTTTACAAATACACGAAAATAGACTATTAAATATAACCTTTTTTCAGATGACAGTTTACGATAATTAGAATTTTTGTGAAGAGCAAGCGTTTTTTGTACAAAAAACAAGAAATCACTATCTCTTCCATTCTTTATTTTTAACTTCTGATTGAGATGATAATTTTTAAGTTGCGTCTTTCTCTTAAACTTTACTCATCTCAACTAATCATCAGCATTGGGAAATCAGTAATTTATGGGCTTCATCAAAGAATAATAAATTAGGGACAGAACATAACCAAGTTTAGAGAAAGAGATTGGAGGTTGACTAAAGGTTGACAAAAGGTAAGATTGGAGGTTGACAAATGAAGACTGGGAGAAAGGCAATTTGCAGGACATTTGTGTAAAGCACCTGAGGAGGCATTGTATCCAATAATGGGCAGGTAAGTGGAAAAGAAAGTAGACAGATATAGATGGATATATAAGTACGCAAGTGAAGAATTGTGATACCCAACCAGGGATCAGCCGTGAAAATCTATAATAGTTCTGCACTTGGCCAAAGAAGTTCGCCAAGGTTCTTCATTTGTTGGAGAGTGAATGGATAAGGGGAATCTTTTATAACACTTGAAAGTCTCTGATATGTCTCATCATTTCTTCAAAAACTTTTTACCTTCAGGAGGAGTATTTTCAAATGGTATTTTAATGAGTTAAAAAGGGAAAGCAGGTGATTACTTTAAACCGCAAACGAGTTTGAATAGTTTCATTGTATTTCCAAAGTAATTTATTGCTTTCACGAATAAATAGCGAATAGGTTTGCAACAAAATTACAAGTTTTCAGAATAATTGCATCACTTACCAGCAAGATGATAAATGGCGTAATTATTCTGAATTTATTTCAGACATTTATTTATCTAATATGCAAGTATATAGTGGTCGACTGTTAGGGCAATATTTTCAACGGAACTAAAGTTTTACTAAATGTTTTAGTATTTAACAGTTCTTTTAATACAAATATTAAAAATTTAAATAGTATACTATTGCACTATTTGTTTTGTTTTCCATTAATAAAATTTTTTTGTAACATTTTACGGTTGAAAACAGCCTTAATCATCACATTGTCTCATTACCATAGGAAAAATGAGACGGCACATTTGCGAATAAAATAATCCCTTTTATATTTTTTATGAAATGGTATATTCCCCAGAATTCAAATTGCAGAAACCTTCCTATGCGGTCGATGGTGTTGCAGATTCTGTAGATTACTTTCCACCTTAGATTTTTTTTAAAAATAATCTAAGAGTGAAAAAGAAACTTTAAAACAAACAGAGATACGAAACTAAGAACAAGTAAAAGTTGAAGATAAAACGTCTTTTTCTGTCTTCAGTTATAAAAAGCGAGGATTTTTTTTTCTCTTTAATTTGATTCTAAAAAGCGAAAAAAACACTTAATGTTCATTTTTGTCGTTGTTATTTTATATTTGTCTCAGAAATACTTGTCACGGTATAGCAATGAATTTTATTTGAAGAAACATGAAACAGGCACAAATCAGAACAAATGCAATCACGTTAATTTCTTCCTTTAAAACAATTTTTTTTGTTTGTTTTTTTTTTGAATTTTATCATCATCAAATTTATTCTCGCTTTCTTATTTCTTTATGCAACTGCCGGTTTTTTCTCTTCTTTGACAAAGCGAAAGTATTATTGTGTAAAATAGTCCTTTAATTTATAAATAAAATTTTTGTACAGAACTATATTATATTTAATGGTTGCAATTTTGCTAAATATATGTAAACTAAGCTCAATTCTTACAGTTATAATCTCTGCCCGACTGCGTTAAAGTCGCAGACAAATTTGAATTTTTTAAGATTGTGCTGCAGTTAGACTCTGCAAATTCCGATACGAAGACAGAATAATAGAGTAAGATTAAGTATCATAATATTCTTATACTTAATTTTAATAAATCAATGGGATATTCTATTATTTTATTATAAATTAGGTATCCTAATTATTTAAAAAGTCAATTGTCACAAATCCATCCAATGAGGCAAAGAAAAAATGCGAAGTTTGTAATTATGGTATAAAAGTTGGATTATTTTTAAGGGATATTTTTAGAGCTGTCCACATTACTATAAATATCTGATTACAATAATTCATAATTAAAATTTTATTACCAATTTAAATTTTGAAANTATTGCAACGTTACACCTTAGATTTTTTTAAAAATAATCTAAGAGTGAAAAAAAAAAACTTTAAAACAAATAGAGATACGAAACCGAGAACAAGTTGAAGGTAAAACGAGGAAGAAAAGTCTGTCTTCAGTTATAAAAAGTCAGGAATATTTTTGTTTTTAATTTGATGCCAAAAAGAGAAGAAAAAAAAAACACTTAATGTTCATTTTTGTCGTTGTTATTTTATATTTGTTTGCGAAATACTTATCATGGTATAGCAATGAATTTTATTTGAAGAAACATGAAACAGGCACAAATCAGAACAAATGCATTAATACACAAATTCAAAGCTCGTTAATTCTTCCTTTAAAACGAAAAAAATTTTTTTTTAATCTTATCATCATCAAATTCATCCTCGCTTTCTTATTTCTTTATGCAAGTGTCGGTTTTTTCTCTTCTTTGGCAAAGCTAAAGTATTATTGTGTAAAATAGTCCTTTAATTTATAAATAAAATTTTTGTACAGAACTATATTATATTTAATGGTTGCAATTTTGCTAAATATATGTAAACTAAGCTCAATTCTTACAGTTATAATCTCTGTCCGACTGCGTTAAAGTCGCAGACAAATTTGAATTTTTTAAGATTGTGCTGCAGTTAGACTCTGCAAATTCCGATACGAAGACAGAATAATAGAGTAAGATTAAGTATCATAATATTCTTATACTTAATTTTAATAAATCAATGGGATATTCTATTATTTTATTATAAATTAGGTATCCTAATTATTTAAAAAGTCAATTGTCACAAATCCATCCAATGAGGCAAAGAAAAAATGCGAAGTTTGTAATTATGGTATAAAAGTTGGATTATTTTTAAGGGATATTTTTAGAGCTGTCCACATTACTATAAATATCTGATTACAATAATTCATAATTAAAATTTTATTACCAATTTAAATTTTGAAACACTAAATCAATTATTAGCAATATGTCCAACTAATTAGTTTAGCGAATAGCAAAGCTTTTTATTTAGTTAAGGAAGCAAAATTTTTAGAAGTAAATAAATTTCAAATATTAAAAGTTTCGCTGTAGTTCATTTTATCTCCAAATATTTTTCCAGTTTTTCCTCCAAACATAGATTATCACATTTTGCAAAACAATAAATTTAGTTTTAAGATAATCAATCTACGTTGTTGAAGTTTTTTCTAAAATTAAACTAAAACAAAACTAAACGGGAAATTCCGTGAAAGCGTTAACCTAATAAACAAAATTTCAATGTTAACAAAATACTGAGTATTATGCATCATTTGCCTACTTTTGCTGTCTATTTTTATAAAAAAAAAAATTTTATTTTATTAATGTATTTATTTTAAAAAAAAATCTATATTAGATGTAAAACTTTAATCAGAAATTTCGCCACGTTAATATACAATAATCTATCAGTTGCTTCGGCAACATTTTTAGTTAAAAAAAAAAAAATTGGTCTGTGTATTTTGTTGTACACGTTATTGAGTTTCATACTCCAAGAATAAACAATAAATAAATAAATAAATATCCTCATGGTGTTTCGTTATAAGGTAATTTAAAATCCAGTTCAGAAAGGACAATATGGCATGATAACTTGAGAATTTTTTTTATTTTACTTTAAAATCCAGCTAAGTTCTTTTCCATATGCTTGATTTTAAACCACAAACATTTCATAGTGCAATTAACATAGTTTCAATTGCCTTATTTTCCTTACAATGATCCTTAAAAAAACAGAGTTTAGTTTTTATGAATATAATCAACAACATCAATGTTTTATATATACCATGTGCTTCATTTTAAAGCTCAAATATTACAGTTCAATTATCTTATTTTCTTATTTTAATTTTACTCATTAAAATTCGCCCCAAAACAACTCAAATTTACTTTTTAAACTGCCAACAAACGCTAGAATGTTCTGTTCTATGTGCTTAATTCTCATTATCAATGCAAAAAAGAAAAGAAAAAAAAAGAAAAGAAAACGACAAAATGGTAATAGTCTGTTTTGTTTATTTGAAAGTATGTTAGTAGTCTGTTAATTGATTTGAAAGATTCAATGTAACATAACGTGAATTTCAATTCAAGAATCTTCTATTGAACCAGTATTTTTTTTTTCATAGGTTGCATTAATGTTAGTGACAAATTTTTAACTTTTTTTTTTAAATTATTCAATTAGTAAATTTGGAAATTCTATTATATATCAGTGAGTTCAGCTGAAAAGAAACAGTAAACCGTAGAGAAACTGAATATTTTTGTGTAATATGTAATAATATGATTATTTTGCTTCGTAAATTTCAATAAGTTACCCGCAGAGTTGACAGCTCAAATATGAATATAGCTGAGGAGATAATTTTTTAAATATATTTTTTAACGAAGCATAATTGAAAATTTTAGTTAAGATACCAGGTAACATTCCAAAAAAGAGCAAACTTTGGGGATTAATAACACGTTATAGTCAGTTGCACGCATAGAATTTTATTTATTAATTTTTTCTTGCAAGCTATTAAATAAGATAGTTTTATAGTTTTTACTGGAGATTAATAATCTGTAAATAAGTTTCTGCTCTTACTCAATTTTCTAAAGCTTATATGTTTCGAAAATCATTGAAATATCCCTGAGTTTTTCTATTATTTTTCGATCTTTACGATTTCTCATCAGCTAAAAAAGTTATTAAAAATATTATGATATAATTCCACAATCTGCTCAGTCTGATAGATGGAATTATGTATTTACATTAACTACTAAGTATGGAGTATTGTTATTTTCCTTGTGTTCTTCTGCTATTGTTTGCTTAGATTTAAGAATAATAAAGCTCTATCTGATATCTATGACATGTGCCCCCATAGATAACCCTCGAATGGGGCCCACGACCCGCCCCTCTTGTCAATTTAGGGCTCCGATTAGTCGAACAGATTGTTTCCCGACCTAGAAGTCGAGGTCATAGGCGGCGGCTCAATTTTTCTCCCGCCGCACAGCAAGTGTCAGTTGCGGCACCTTGCGCCCAATTTGCCGTACTTACTCCCGTCTAATCGCTGTCGTTATTTGTGTTTAATAACCATAACGTTTATTTAATAACGCCAGCTACAGTACAGCTGTCGATTTGTTGCCTACATCAAGCTTGAATTGTGTCTTGGGTTAGAAGGTACAACAAAGCAAAAGTTTAAACAAATAAAATTGACCAATTAAAATCTAGATGCTAAAAGGTAAATTACATTGTTACAGATTAACAGTTACAGATTTTTTTTAAAAATGTCAGTAGTTTGTTAAAAATATATTTTAAAAAATTAAGTATCGTTGTACACTTTAAAAAATTCACTGCGAAAAATTCCGGATGAAATCACGGGATGAAGTACCGGCATTTTGGGTGCCTCACCCATAAAATATTATACCGTAATTTTAACAGTAATATTTACTTAATTAAAGGGATTAAGTGATATTACTGAAATTATTACTATAAATATTACGGTACATCAGATTTTTTTTTTGTTCCGTAACATGCTTTAGTAAAAATGGATCTTACCGTAATTTTATCCAGAATTTTTTGTAGTGTATTTAGTACATAAACTAAGTAACCAAAGTAAAGTATTTATAATTAATGTAAGAAATTTTTTAAATAACTATGTTTAAAAAATTTTGAAACTGGTAAACCGAAATTATTCTTTTTTTTTTTTAGATACTTTATTTAACATTTCAATTATAAAATAATGAATTCACTTATGAAAATATAAATTCTTTATGTTTTTAATTAGAAATTAATATCACGTTGTTTAATCAGATGTTGCCCTATTTTTCTATATTAAAAATTCGTAAGGACTGTGTCTTGAGAGTTCAACTTAATGTTGCATTTTGCATTGCTACGCAAATGCTGTAAGACCTATGGAAACTTGTAACTGCGAAGGTGTATAGAAGAATGTGCAGGGAGTGCAATGGAATAAAAGAAAAATCTAACATTCGAGAATTATTCACTGTTAAACTTGAAGGAAAAAATACCACACTTCTACAAGCTGCAGGAATGAGACTGTAGAGGTGAAATTTGATATGCTGAAAGAGTTGTTGTTAATTTGGCAATAAACTTGACACATTTTTTTTTTTCGAAATTCTAATTTATTTTTATAAGTTATTGCAATGTTAAGTGCTCTCTTAAGACTTTTTTCTCGATTTTTTTTTAATTTAATTTATTTTTTCTGCCTGATGTTACATTTTGCTTTGCTGTACAAAATCTATAAAACATTTAGAAATTCTAAATGAAGGTGCTAAGTAGAAAAAGTGCAGGGAGGGCGATGGAATAAATTACTATTGAATTTTAAAAGAATTAACGAAAGAGTAATTATTAACCATGGCGTTAAATAAATGAGAATAGCCTCAGGGGATAGAGCGTTCGCCTTCCAATGAAGTGAACCGGGGTTCGATCGCGGCGATGGCTGGTAGATACGAACTCCGCATCCGGCTTGCACCAACCACAGTGCTGACGTGAAATATCCTCAATGCTAGATGGATCATGGGTTAGGATCGATCCCCTTGCGGTCAGGCTAACCGTGGGAGCTTCTCGTAGTCTTCCTCTCCATGTAACGCAAATGCGGGTTAGTTCCATCAAAAAGTCCTCCAAGAAGGCAAATTTCTCCCAACACTTGATCCAGGAGTTTCCTTGTCTTCTGGATTGGGCTCAAAATTACAAGTCTGTGGAGCTGAACATTAGTAGTCGTAAACCCGAAAATTGGGTTAGCTGTTCAACGACGGTTATAAAATATAAAATATTGTTTCGCTAGGGCCGGGATAGCCTGGTTGGTAGGGCACTAGGCCCATGCTCAAGAGGTTGTAGGTTCGATCCCCGCCGACAGAAGACTCCCGTGTAGTAAATGGTGACTGATGCACGTTAAATCTGTCGAGTCACAAAATCCTCCATGTTCCCATAACAAATCATACGTCAGGAGGTACTGATCCAGGAGTTTCCTTGTCTTCTGGATTGGTTCGAATTACAAGGCTAGGAATTAAACATTAGTAGTCGCAAACCCACAAATGGGTCGGCTGTTCAACGACGGCGTAATATTATGTCTTAAAAATTTGATAAACCTTGAAAATGTGCCTTATGTGTGCATGTTTTGTTTAATTCCAAGCGTTTATAGTAAATGCTTACGTGTTCAAACGCACATTTTAAGTTACATAAACTTTTTTAGTTACGCCTATTGAGCTACGTCGATTTTTTTCAGATAATAAGTTTTGCCCTACTCAAAGCATATTAAACTACGTTCATTTTTAAAGCGGTTATACGTTAATTTTTCTTAAACATGCGTTTTGAGCTACTTCTAATTGACATGTTCTTAAAATAATTTTTGCATGACAGTAGAATATAATTAATAATTTAAAAAGATTTTCAGTGCTACTTTCAAACGGAATATCGTCTAGATTCTCCTGTCTACTTTTTGAAAAAGAAATTGTGTTTTTTTACAAATGCGTTTCTCTTTCTGAAATTTTTCTTCTTTTTTTTCAATAAAAAGAAAATACATGAGGGACGCATTTCATGTTGAAATGAAAGCGACAGGAAGGTATATGTTGGCGAAATTTCAAAACACACATAAAAAAACGCAAACTGAGAAAAACCAGGTGTGATAAAGAGGAAAAAACCCACATATTTCTCTTTTCATTCACAAACCTACCTTTCAAATTTTATGAATGAACGCACATCAGCTGGAAGTGTTCTTACTACTTTTTTTTCCTCACTTTTTCTTTATTCTAAAGCATAATATAAAGCATATCTCACTTTTTTTTAGCGTATTTTTAAGATAAGCATTTTGAAGGAAAATATTAGCCCTAGTTTTCTAAAATAAAATCAAAATAAGTGCGTATTGAGTGGTTCTGGACATTTAAAATCTTTCTTTTAAAATAGGCCTTTATTCTTTTTTTTTATTTATTTGTGCTGTCTTACCATTTATTAAATATACAAATTTGTCAACAAATATTTCGCAAAAAATGCTTTATTTATATATTTTGTATTATTTAGGTTATTTGAAACAGCGTCAATTTGCTATATTGTTTCGTTATCTGTATAACTAGTTAACTTTTCTTTTGTAGAATCAAATAAATAGCAACTATTAATTGACATTAAGAAAGTAAAAAATGTCCTAGTAAAGTAATATCTGCTGATCTCCCATAGTGAACCCGTTCCGTCGAGCGATAGAAATAAATAAATTACAAAATAAAAAAGGAATTAACAACTTAAATTTGTTAAATATTCAAATAAATTAATATCTTCATGTCGTTACATTTTTACAAGAAGGATTGTGAACGGAAACTGTATGTTTAAAGTAATTCTACATTTATTCCACTAAGCCTAAATGCTTTACTCAACTAGCAGGCCAGAATTACCAGGTTGGTAGGGAGTTAGGCCTATGTCATAGAGCTCGTGGATTCGATCCCGGCCGGCCGAAGACTCCCCGTATAGTAAATGGAGCAAATTAAATTTGTCGGGTTCAAAGTCCACCATGTTCCCATTACCTCTGGGGGTACTGAATTGGAGATTGATTGTTCTCTGGTTCAGGTCAAAATTACGATCTGTGGATGGATGTATGAATGGGTGCGCCCTATAAAGCTGGTTGTGAGGTGAGTGTGTGGCTTAAGTCGTATTCTTGGCCATAGATGGCGCCACTGAAAGAAGAAAAAACGCACCCTCTGCCTTAAAATTCGCTTGGTTCAACCAAGCAGGCTTGCTGATATTAGCAAGTAGCATTAGAAATCGCAACTCTACGAGCAATTAATAGCCAGAGATCTGGGTAACAGTGTCTGTTAATATATTGTTTTGAGAACTATAACATAACTATCTATTGCGGGATTTAATAAAATCAGTTAACATTTATAAATTAAACAAATGTTTGTAAAGCAAAATATCTGCTGATCTCCCATCGTTAATTCCATTCCGTCGAACGATAGGGTAGGAAATTAGAAAAATTCAAAGGAATTCATATTTTCAAGACCTTAAACATTTACAGGAAAGATAATAACGGAAACAGTCTGCTTGAAGTAATTCTGCATTCATTTCATTAAGCCTAAATATTTAATTCTACGAGCAATTAATAGCCAGCAATCTGGGTAACGGTGTCTGTTAACTATATTGTTTTGAGAACTGTAATATAACTAGTTAATTATTTATTGCAGTATTAAATAAATAGTAGCTATTTGTTAAATATTTAGAAATTAAACAAATGCTTGTAGAGATCGTTAGATTATCGTTAATTTCGTTTCGTCGAACAATAGAGAAAGAAATCATTTCACATTAACAAAATTAAGAGGAATTAACATCTTCAAGTCGTTATATATTTACAGGAAAGATAATAAACGGAAACAATCTTTGTTTAAAGTCACGCTATATTTATTCCATTAAGCTTAAATAGTTTACTTTACGAGCCTCTTCTAGCTAGCGATCTGAATAACAACGTTTCTGTTTTTTAAGTTAACGGATTTAAAAGAAAAAGAGTTTCTTTAACTTGCCGCAATGTTGACTGTTTAACCGATTTGACACAGTGAGGCGAGCACTTATCAAAAAACCTCTTTGTCGCTTAAACCATACACAATGCCTAAANCCCCCTCCCCCCCTTCGGGATGTACGTACTTTTTGAACGGCCCCTTAACCGATTTGACACAGTGAGGCGAGCACTTATCAAAAAACCTCTTTGTCGCTTAAACCATACACAAATGCCTAAAAACATTTACCCTATTAGCATCCTAGAGATTTGGAGACAAACGCAAGAACGGAGGGGAGTAGGTACGAAACATTTTTCGAAAACAACACGTTGGTAAAGAACAAAGAATGCCGACTAGCTTGATAAGCTCGATTTACCCAACACCCACACGCAAATAGAAAAAGAAAGACTTTTTTCGAAATAAATAGGCAAGACCTTGTCACCGCCTTGTGAATTTTGGTGTTATCGTCTGTTGGTTCCCCTTCCCCTCTTCCCCAACCATCATTCTGACACCTCCTCTCCCCTACACATTATTCGTTTACCATTGCCAGCTGAATCAATAATTATTTTTATTGCCTAGTTTAAATAATACTCAGACGTTTTTGAAATTGTTTAGTCTTTGCTTAAAGCGCAAGCGCGTGCCGCTGTTTATTTACTAATGCTTTCTCGTCATAAGTATCTCTATTCGAAACTAATATTCTTTCTCAATTCTTTCAATCCTTGTTTTAGTATCCACGCTTGCATGTTAATAAAATCACGTTAATTGGTTTTAAATGTTCTTTCCACTACGAAACATTAATTAATAAAATTAAAAAAAACTTTGAAGGTGAATAAATTTTCGAAGGTGAAATATTTTTATCAGTAGCTAATGAATAGTATTTTATTATCGACACTGAAACAGGGCATAAGCATAAATTAAAAATATTTTATTATGTTTCAAAGGGATCATTCGGAATCAGTTATAGTGGTTTGGATACATAATAAAATAATCGTTTCAACTGAACGTTAAATTTTGCTTTGCTGCTCAAAAACTATAAGATGCAGACACTTGAAATAACGTTTTAAAGCAGAAAAACATGCAGGAAGTTCGATGAAATAAAAAAAAAAGTTTCAATTAGCTTGTGAATAATCAACTGTTACTTGAATTTGTAGAACTTATAGAAAAAAAAGTATCTTGCGGGCCACTCAACGAACGCAACTACCGAGTTGAAACTTAAGTTGCTGAAAGACTATTTTTATTTAACACGATTTTTTTGTTCTTTGAAACTTCAATTTTATTGCAAAATTATGTGCTTTTCCTGCGAATTTTTTTTTCACATCTTTTGCTATAAATTTTTTTACTGCTCACACTCTATATGACTTAACTTAAAATTACGGAGGTTTTTAGAAAAATATGCAAAAAACTCAAGGAATAAAAGCAAAATTCAAGATTCTGTTATTAGTTCGAGATATGAATTATTAAACTTTCAGTAAAAAGAAAAGTAAATAAATAAATAAAGCCGAACTGCTGTTCGGCATAATTTGTTGAAACCTTAATAAGGTGTTACATAAATTATGTTTTTGTCTTAGTTGACACACAGTATTGTATATAACATCTAATGCAGCGGTCTGAGGCGCAAGATCCATTCGCTAGATTCTTGAAAACCCGTCGCAGAGACAGCAGCCGCCACAAAAGCTCCAGAAGACCTAGTAATCTACGGATTTGTTGACACAAGATCCCGAATCACGCACGAATAATATGTGCATCACAAATTGAGTCGATTAGCAACGGAGACGTGCCAACATCGAAGCACAATGCCCAAAACCAAAGAAGACTGTGCCATCAACCGACCGCAAACGACCTAGTCAAAATGCTATTAATAGCAGCAGAGCAGCAACCAGGGACATGACTTTCCTGCTAGAAAATTTTCTAAAACATAATATGAAATCCGGTAAATGTGTAATGAAATTTAAGAATTACGATATCTAGTATTGCGTATAATGTATCTAGCATTATACGATATCTATTATTGTGTAATGTATTTAGTATTGTACGATATCTACAATGGTGTAAAATGTATCTAGCATTGTACGATATATAGAATTGTTTAAAATGTATCTAGCATTGTACGATATGTAGAATTGTGTATAATGTACGATATCTGGTATTGTACACAATGTATTTATAACTGTACGATACTTATTTGTATAATAAACCTAGTATTGTGCGATATCTGGGATTGTGTATATTGTATTTATAACTGTACGGTATCTAGCATTTTACGATACTTATTGGTATAATGAACCTAGTATTGTGCGGTATCTGGGATTGTGCATAAAGCATTTATAACTGTACGATATCTAGTATTTTACGATACTTAATTGTATAATGAACCTAGTATTGTGCGCTATCTGGGACTGTGTATATTGTATTTATAACTGTACGATATCCAGCATTTTACGATACTTATTTGTATAATGAACCTAATATTGTGCGATATCTAGGATTGTGCATAATTTATCTAGTATTGTACGCTATCATATACTTTTTCCATAGTATAGTGTAATAGAATTTGAGAAGTACAATACTTAGCTTCAATTTAACACCATATTAAGGCAGGAAACTTGAATGATATTACGAATTAACTCGCTCCAAATTTTTTAACTGTATAGTTATAGCAAACAGCTGAACACATCCCCCTCCTCCAGTTTTTTTTAATTCATTTTTTTTTTCTTTTTACTCTAGAAAGTTTTTACCCTATTACGCATTATTTGATTTAAAACAGAAACATTTAAATCTATACTAGTTAAACAAAAAGTTGCTTTTCTTAGAATTCATCTTAAGTGGTTTTCAATTATATTTACCTACATAACATTTACGATGAAGTTTACGAATCATAACAGATCATTACCAAGAAACCACCTATGTAAAGGCTTGGCCTCCTTTACGAAGAAATTTATTTTAGATATTTATCATCAGGAAGTAAACATGAGTTGTAGAGGTTCTATACTTCAATTACTATAAATAAACGTGACTTCCTTACGCGCGTGTACTACATATCTCTATCAATCGATTGTCAATCGCATGCAAAAGAATTGATCTTGAAATTACTAAATTCGTTTGTAAGTTTTCGATAAATTATACTAAAAATTTCCGAGTATAATGTTAAACGATATTAGATAAATTGAACTAAAAATTCTAATTCAACAGTTTTGGATCAATAAACTACAAACTCAATTGATATTTTGCTTCTTAGTGAACAATTACTTCAGAAAAATCACCGATTACAAAATATTGTGCCATCGATTTTTTTAAAATTTAAAATAAATATTTTACTTTTCTTCCATTCTGCTGCGATTTGTGAAAAAAAAATTACTTTGTTGTGCAAATTCTTGATTTTCTGTAAGTTTACTTTTACTTTTTTGCTTTATGAACACAAAATACAATAATTTTCAATATTAAAATTGATATTAAGCACTAAAAATTTAAAAAATATTTCAACTTGTACATTGTAAAAAATTCTGTAACAAATTACGGTAAAAAATACCGGCACTCAGGGTGCCGGTACTTTTTACCGCAAAATCCATTCTTACTTGAACATAACACGGAACAAAAAATCTGATATACTGTACCTAAGACGCTGATTGGTTAAGGGAGAAAAAACTTGGATGGAAAGTAGAACATGCTCTACTATCGTCCAAGAAGTTTGACCAAGTTCTTGGATGATTGTTTACACGATCCAAGCTCAAAGCAAAACAATTTTCCATCAATATCAATCAGTCTCTGTCCAAGAAATTGGATCGTCTAAACAGGCCTTTTGTGTTGTTCAGTATTAATTCATTGATTGTTTACTTTTTTTTTTTTTTTAACACCGCTCGGAAAGTGGGCATCTAACAAGTCAACGATAAGAAAAAGACATAAATCTTTAAACAAACAGTTCTATAATGGCAAAATGAATGGTCAAAAACAATTTCGGCAACAAGCTATTCCAGTAGCAAGCTGTGGAAAATATGAACATGCCTTAGCCAGAACACAATGTTAAAGAATTACTTAATGAAACATAGTACTTTAAATTCATTTCAAAAAAGTTTTTAATGAATATTAATCAGATAAAAACAGTTTTGATAGTTATAACACACTTTATTTTACAAGTAAAATTGATCTGCAAGAGCAGATTGTTTATAAGCAGATGTTCTTGTTTCTTTTAGTTGAATAAAAATGCAGCGCAGGTGAACGCTCTGATTCCAATATACATTAACTTCAACTTTTATTTAATAGAAATCTGATACGTAGAATGACAACTAATAATGAAGAAAATAAATATAACTCACCTTTTCGTTATTTTAGAATAAAAGAATAATTTCGTTATTTTAGAATAAAAGAATAATTTCGTTACTTTAGAATAAAAGAATAATTTCGTTAATTTAGAATAAAAGAATAGTTTCGTTATTTCAGAATAAAAGAATAATTTCGTTATTTTAGAATAAGAAATTTTCGTTATTTTAAAATAATTATTTTAGAATTCGTTATTTTAGAATCGTTATTTAAAATATTTATATAACCCTACAATAAGCTCAAAACCCTTCCTTTTTTTTTTAAGGCTAGCTAATTATTTTGCAAGGACACAAATTTTAATTTTTACACATCACTTTATAATTGCGTTATTAATATCTTAAACAGTAAACATTTTAATTATTACAAAAATATAAAAACCACAGAGGAAAAATATCCGTGCTTATTAATTCTTTTAAATTTATAAGCAAATCTTTATATTTAGGTTGAAATAAGGTGAAAATTATGATTTAAATTCACTTTTTTTATTAATGCCTTCAAACTGTAACTATGTTTGTAAGCAAATTATTCTGTATTTAAACTAAAGAAGAAAAACTAACTATCAATTCCAAATTTAAAGGAACCCAATGACGTTGATAATTATTTTTACATTTATTAGATTTATGTGTGTCAAAAGCTAATAACTAGATAAGATTCAATTTCATATAACTAGATTAGGTTTGATTTTCTTTTTGTAAATTGATTGAGCTGATTTTGGTGAAAAACGCTTCAAATACAATACAAGGCATCAAAAACGTAGATGAATTGACAAAGTAAATAAAAGCTAATTTTATTTTTAGTAAATAAGTATGTCACAATAAAAATAAATCGATTATATATAATGGATATTCTAACACTAGTGGCCACAAGAATCTCGGGCCCAGGACAAAATTCGTTGCAAACTCATTATTCAAAGCATATAAAATTTAATTTTACTATTTCGTAACAATGACTTCAAAACAATGGTTTACGTTTGATTCTTAAAACATCGATTTTCAAAAATATACTAGAATATTAATTTACAGTTGTTTTCAAGCTTGTTTTTACTGAAATCTAAGTTTTTGCAGGTTTATATTTTTGTTAATATTTTTTAATTGTGATAAATTTTTTCACAAAAGTTGTGGAATAGGAATATTGCTAACAAATATAAATATGCTCATAAAAAAATTATCTGCAATTATAAAAATTCGACCCTGTCTTCTCCATTTCATATCTACGGCCTTGCTTATAAAGGAAATGTCATAATATATTGGTAATATTCTTACGAAGTGGTTGGTTGTATGTGGAATAAATCCACAAAAAAGGTTAATATAACAGTAACCAACAGATTGTGCTAAAAGTGCATACCATTTATCTAAAAGTGAAAATATGAGCAAATAAGAACATAAGTTTAGTCCTCGTAGTTCTACTCTGTCTGAACTTTGCTACTAACACTTGTACGAGTCAATAAAAAAAATACAGAATTGATGATATTAAAAACCACAATAAATATTAAAAGTTTGAGGGCATTGAAAAGTTATCTCAAATACTGTAATCAGGAACTAGAGAAAGTATATATCACGGATATTGGACATTAAAGAAAGTAAACTAGCTACGAAAGGTTTGATATATTCGAAAAGTTATCTTAAATATCGCTATCAGAAATTAGAGAAAGTATATTATGGATATTGGACATTAAAAATTCACACGAGCTATGAAAGGTTTGATATCTCCTAAAATTTATCTCAAATAAATCAATCAGAAAAAAAGAAAAATATAAATTGTGGACATTGGTCAAATTTCCACAGTTTCCATCCTACTACCAGACAGAATTCAGTTTGATATCATGCTCACTAAACGTAACACTATTTATGAATTTCAAAAAGTGAAAATCTAAGTATAAACAATGTCCAAAGTGTAATACCATCTCATGGTCATTTCGTGTTATCGGAAAATAGTTATTAATAAAACTTATTCAGGAAAAAATGTTTGTTTTCAGGATATTTTACAAGTGTTCAGTAAGTGGGCATAAAGGAATCAAGGTATGAGAAAATTGGACAACTCAAAGAGATTCGAGCTTGAGCATCTTCAAGAGCAGGTATGGAACTGGATGCTGTGATAATTCATTTCCCAATGAGACCAAAAAATTTAATCCGGAATTAGCTTTTGTCGGAAGAATCTTACCTTTTATCATATCCTGTGTCCGGTCTCCTGTTTAGTGTCCGCCCTTATGTCCGTTCGAGTGGTGATGTCCGGCAGTAACAAATCGAACCGTCAGCTGATCAGGAAATCAGCTTTTCCTGCTAAAGGGGATTCAAATTTCAATGCTGAGATGATTCTGTTATTACATCAAAGTATGCCTGAAGACAACATGTCTTGCCAAACAGGAGAGAAGTGAATGATGCCAAGAGGAGGAACTATATTCAGAAATCTTGGTGAAGGAGGAACATATTCAAATGAAATCAGTGCTAAGACACGGGCACTGGAGAGGTGGGTGTTTGTTTTTGGCTAGTTATCGCTTCTCGATTACCAGTTATTGTATCCAGGCGCTTAGTAGATGCATTGTTGAAGTTAATACTGCTAATTGAGTATTCTTTTAGTTATTGCAGTATGCATTGTTTGTAGATGCATTGTTGAAGTTACTGCTGACTGAGAATTGTTTTAGTTATTGCGGTATGCATTGTTATAGATGCATTGTTGAAGTTAATACTGCTAATTGAGTATTGTTTTAGTTATTGCAGTATGCATTGTTGCAGATGCATTGTTGAAGTTAATACTGATAATTGAGTATTGTTTTAGTTATTGCAGTATTGGTTACAGTTCCATTCAACTCATTAGAAAAAAATAGTTCAACTATCCTTTACGAAAACTAAGGACAGTTTACTAATTTATATAATCAATATGAGAATGAACTATAGGTATGGATTATTGTAAAATAAGCAAATGTGTTGAAAACACTGCATGCAGTAGTACAGATTTCATTTATTCTCAACTATCAGTTTCAAATACTGGAATATTAGGTTTCAAGACCAGATTTATTTCACTTTTGTACGAAACTAATTTTTTTTTTCTCTGGGCCCCTTAATTAATTGCGGTAAGATTTTGCTAATCTTTACTTATTTTACTACTTTTAAGCTTCTTACACAAAATAATAATAAACAAATAAACAATTATTAATTAAATTACATTTAAATAAGTTTTTTTTTTATTTTCAGTTTTTTTTACTAAACTCAGTTATTTTATAATTACCATTTCAAATATAAAACCCAATTAGAAAGTTTATTTTTGCAAAAAAAAAAAAAGTAAATTGTTTAGGTTTTGGATCACGAAATAAAACTCACGTGCAAAATACGACAAACTATTAGTTTTTTTTCGATCAAAAGGAATTGAAAGCAACCTTAATCAGTTCGATGCAAAATATTTTTTTCAATGTGAATAATTAAAATGCAAAAAATGTACCATCAATGAAAATTAAGAGTTATGGAACTAACAAACAGCATAATGCTATCTCATCAAATTTTATTTCAATAAGGTTCCTAAATTATAATTCATAACACAGAAACATGCACTCAAAATTACAATAACTAATGTAAAATATTACTGATGTTCTTCTTTACTTATAAATTTAATAAACATTTATTGGTCTAATTTTTGTCTTTATCTTGGTTTAATATATTCGCCATATGGTAATTTTTTTAAAAAATACATGCTTTATTACATATTTATACATATATTTATAGACTAATGGAAATTTTGGTCCGCTTTGAACTACATATCGTGCAAATTTGGTGTAACCTTTAATGTGGTGTTAAATTTCAGCATATTATCACGATACTATGATGATTTTTCAGATAATGTGTGATACAATTTTATGGAAAAAATTTAAATGATACTTTTGTAAAAAAAAGTTGTGTAACAATTTTTGCAAGAGTTCTTCATTGCTTATTAATACGTTATTGGTAGCTTGGCGTTAAAATTGGCTTTGTTTTCCCCATTACAACAGATACAGAAACGTCATGTTTTAAACATGTACAATTAGTTTTAAATGGTAACCCAGGGCTTGTGTTCTTATCTCTAATTTTTCAGTATAAAAACCGGAAGGAAACTGGGTGCTGGCTTTTTCGACTGCTACCAACTGATAAAAACCTCTTCCAACTCTAAAAATTAATTCTGTTTTTATAAAAGAGGCAGAAGAAATTTTTATTCTGAGATATGTGAACTTATCGAACACTAGTGGTCAACAACTGCTGCCATTAGATAAACTGTAACTGTGATTCTGATCTATTCGGGGAAATGGGGATGGGTGTTTGTTGGGAAAGTTCGTGAGGGTGTTTGAGAAAATAAGGGGGTAAACTAATCGGATTGAGAATCATGAAAAAATAATTTTCGTATTCCCTGAAAAGTTATTCTTAAAATTGGTTCAGAGAGATTTGGTCAGAAGATTAAGCTTTCGACCCAAGGAAGATAAACTTCATTCAGACAAAAGACAACATTAAACTGACAGGCTAAATAGGTTAATAAATAGACACGTGACACAAGCTAAACATTTTGAAGGAATATTTACAATAGATTGTTATTTTCACTTATTCTATAAAGAATCTGTAATGGAAATATAAAAAAAGTTTTAGATAAACAAACGTCATTTTTAATAGACTAATAATTATATGTAATCTGAAACAAATTGTAAATTATATTAGTAAGTGAACTACTGCTTTGAAAATTAAATATATTTTTATTGTCACTTATTCTGGGAAGAATCTGCAATCGAAATCTAAATAGTTTCAGATAAATAAATGTCATTTTTAATAGACTAATAATAATTTGTAATCTGTCCTTAAGACAAATTGTAAATAATATTAGTACATGAACTATTGCTTATAATTTAAAGAATAAATATATCGTTATTTTTCATTCATTCTGTGAAGAATCTTCATTCGAAATATAAACAAAGTTTTAAATAAATAAATGTCAGTTTTAATACACTAATAATTATATGTAATCTGACCTTCAGACAAATTGTAAATGATATTAGTACATGAACTATTGCTTATAATATAAGAAATAAATATATAAAATTATTTTTTATCATAGAAAGAAAAATATATTTATAATAGTTGTAATGGATAAGATGAAATAGTTGTGATTGAACTTTGTAAAATAAATTCAGGGATCCCCACCTTTTTCGTATTTATGATCACAATCTTTGGTTCCCAATGAGTGGTTTCCTTTTTTTCTTCTTCGGAATCCTAAATGATTACCCTTCCATTAGAGTAACTCAGATTTCATACATAAAATTCGTTAGCAATTGTGAATAGCTTGGCCAAATGTATAACTAATTTGAATGGACTTCTAATTATATTGAAAATTTTTAATCCGAAGGGAAAAAATTTCTTCCCTTTATTAATATAAGTTTTGAAATTAGATTGTACGACAGATAATTGAATTCGCAGAGGGGACGCGATATTTAGTCAATTTCTGAATGAGTTTTTTTCGTATATGCATGAGCTAAAAATGTATAAAATAACTTAAGTTATAGCTTTTGTTGAAATGAAAGCGAAAAAAAAACTTAAAATCGTTGAAAGTGGTTATCAGATAAACATGTTTCTTTATTGATGAATTTAGTTATTTTATTTTGAATTAAGAAGTTCGATGGGAAAGTTGAAGAAGTTTTTTATAAATGATTATCTTTTTCCAAGTTACTAGAATAACTTATATATATATTTTAAATTTTTTCTTTTTTTTTTCTTCTTTTGGTCTTCTACTTAAATGTCTCCGATAATTTCTTAAAAATAACTGAAATATTGAATAAATAATGGATTATTGGTTAGATACAATTATCGGTTTCAAAAATCCTAACTGGTTAAAATAAGGCCTAACTCTCGGAGCCCTTATAATCTTTTCATGGTACTGTAGGGCTCCGCGGATCACCTTTGGTGAATCGTTGATCTACAATGGATCAACGGTTGGATCAACGGATTACGTTGATCTACAATATCGGAATTTTATTATAGTTGTTCATCGTGCTCTTTTATACGATGCTCGAAGGCAAGGAATTGGAGATCCCTCTGGTGTAGATAGTTATAATCAATAAAACTATATATAGTTAGAAATTAAATAAATTATTTAAATTATTTTAAAACATCAAAGATCAAAATATTTTAAAGCTTAATTACCTTAATAACAAATAATAATAATAATAAAAAAAATCCTAAATAGTAAATCTGGAAAAATATCTATTGAGAAATGTCTTTAATCCGAGACAAAATTTTATTTTAATATTTAAATGCGTTATATTTATTAACACGAAAACGATATTTTCGGCTACATCAGTAACACTCTATTTTTATATAATATTCGTAAACTGTCAGTTACTGTTTATCTCTATAGATATGAAGAAAAAAGCACTGCAGCTTTGGATGTTCTATTTTAAGTTAGATTTTATAGAACAACACAAAAACTATAGGATTTTGAAATATTTGAGCTGTGCAGAAAAATGCACAAGAAGTACTTTCAATTATTATTTCGAGAATTATTAATCGTTAAAATTGTAGTAATAAATACTACGCGGTTTGATCTTAAGTGCATATAAATTCGAATAAGGAATTAAAAGGATTATTTTTAATTGTGAACAAACACTAGCTTTTTTCGAAATTTATGTAATTGTAATTTTAAAAGCTTTATTTGCTAATATTTCTCCATTTTTTTATTTATTTTAAGATTTACGAAACTTTACAATACATTTTGTTTTCTTGCACAAGAGCTATGAGACTTAGAAAGGACGTCACTTTACAAAAGGTGTAGAAATATCTGNCCACAACCTACAAAAATTTTAACTGTTTTAGTGAATTCAATAGTTACAAAAAGCTTTTATCCACTATCTTAGCTGTTCCGATCTAAGGAAGACAAGCTAACTCCATAACTAATTGCTCATTACGTTTATTCAAACACTATCCAATTAGATACTATCTGAAAATCAACAACGAATCATCTCCAGTCTCATACTATTTACCGCATTCGTCTTGACTTTGAAGAGCCCATAATCGCTCGCACAAGCGTGCGGGGCAAGCATTCGTCATGAAAAGGATTAAACTGACAATTCAGAGTTGGAAGGAAGGAAAAAAAAATGGTTGCAGAGATCTTCGAAGCAGAGCAAAAGAAAGTAATTTCTTCTGCCCTTAAACGGGTCAAAGAATTTTCTTTGTTGTTATAATCAACGAAAGGGGTTGTTTAAAAGAATCCCAACACGGCTGGTTGAACTAGCAGCTTTCACTTTTTCTTCCTTTTATATAAGTTGAAGATTAAGGTCTGTAGTTCAGAAGATTAGCGAACGAATGCATAGGTCAGTGGAGTTGACACTCTTGACTTATATAGTTCAAGATCTGTATTTGTCACTAAAATACGCCAGCCGTGCACCTAGAATAGATCCTTTTTATGGCAAATTGTGACAACTGCGTCATCGTGTCGCGCGTATGTTACAGAAAAAATAATTAGTGCATATTGAAGAATGATCAAAATAGATAAGATTGTAATTCCGATTAATTGTACACCCTGTTTTTGATTTCATTGTTTAATTTATTATGTAATAAGAATGTAATTTTAAAATTAAAGATGTTAAAAAAAGAAATAGTGGAAGAATTTGATTTAAATTAAGGAGTTAAATGAAAAGTTGATATTATTCTACTTTTAGTAAAAATAAGGTTGGCAGGTGTATGGCTTTCTTCTTCTTCACTTACACGACAGCCCTGAGTTGACTTAAAAATTGCATCTTGGCTAAGGTTTAACAGTTTGTTATCCCAATAGTTTTAAGGTCTTTCAGACACTCAATCAAACTAAGTTTCCACAGTCAATTTTTATTTTATAACTGTCGTTGAACAGCTGACCCAATTTTAAATTTACGACTACCGATGTTCAACTTCAAAGCCATGTAATTTTGAACCCAATCCAGAAGACAAGGGAACTCTTGAATCAAGTATCGGGAGAAATTTGCCTTTGTGGAGGACTTTTTGATAGATCTAACCTTCATTTGCGTTACATAGAGCGGAAAACCGCGAAACCTCTCATGGTTAGGCTGACGACAAGGGGATTGAAATCAATGATCCTTTTACCACTGAGGATATTTTACGTCAGCACTGTGGTCGGTGAGAGCCAGGTGCGGAATTCGTATCGACCTGCCATCGCTGGGATTAAAGCCCGGTTCACGTCATTGGAAGGCAAATGCTGAGCCACCAGGCTCTCCACAACCAATTCACCTACTTCCTCTTTTTCGGGTACCAGATGGTTTGGCTAAGATCTTAGTGGCTCGACCATCATCCAATCTTATTAGGTGCCCATTTAAACCTTCGTATGGTTATAAATTAAATTATATCTGGTTCCTTAAATAGTTTATAGATTTCCGAATTAGTTCTACTTCTCCTATAATTGTTCCACTTCATTTCTCCAAAAAATACTTTTCAATATTTTTCTAACAAATCTAGTGCACGTCCTCAGTAAATGTCCATGCCACAGAGGTGTATGTAAACCAATAGTTTGCTTTTTTTTCTTCCTGATAATGAAATTAGAATTTAAATATTTTTGTAAGCCTAAGAAACGTATGTTTCTGTGACTCTATTCTCGTATGACTTAATACTACATAAATATTTTAAATAATTGTAACTGAGAATATCCATCATTACCCTATTCAGTCGAATGCTTCTCATAAAGTATCAAGTTCATACGTGGAGCACAATCTTGTTAATTCAGTCATAAACCTTTCGTTAAGCAATGAAATTTCCAAACAGAACAACAATGACGATGAATATCGGACGTGATCATAAGTATCAGCGTCTATGATCATAGAAATCGCTACATTCATACTAGTGTTGCTGTTTTCTTTTTCTTCTAAATACTTCATCCTATCTGAATGAAAGAGATTAAGCACTACACGTAGCATCGCACTCGTTTCATGTACCTAAATTTTGAGCAAGCTCTGTACAGGGATTAACATAATGCTAAATCTCTCGAACATTCATATCTCCGTGTTACTCTATAGGGAGTGCTACTCAAATAGTAGTACGCCATGGGTAATACACACGGTGTAATATACTTAGAATTTTCACATAGCGGACGCGTTTCTTGAGCTTAAGTTTTGCGCAAAATCTGTGGAACATTTCGATTGTTTTGCAGCAATTGCGTTGCACATAACGCACTTACATTAAAAGTGCAGGATTCAACGTATAAGTTCTAAATATCTCTAACATTCCTTACTTCTATTTTTCTAACTCCGCTATAATCTATAGGCTATACACTTGGGGAAATAATATACTTAGAATTTTCAAGCAGCATCGCACACATTTCATGTACGTAAGTTTTGTGCAAGGTCTGTAGAACACTTTGAGTGCTCTGTAGCAACTGCAAAACATAGAACACATTTTATTTAACTTTTCCTTCCATGTAAATTTCTGGATGATGTTTTAAAGTGCGACGGTGTGTTATTTATTATGATGACGTCATATTTAATTTGTTAAAATCGTCAAATCATCGTATATACATTATAAATAAGTAATGAAAATCAAGAAGAACAAATATTAAATTCGTATATGAATTTGATAAAATTGTCAAAGGCTGCTTAGTTTTAATTGCCAAATTTTGAGTACTCTACAACTTATAATTTCATTCAGTTTTTCCTTTTATCATGTGTCTCTTGGGCTTTTTTAAACTCTATAATATTGCTTTTTCTGCGCTTTGAACTTAAATAATAAATAGTATTTCAAAATATTACACTCGTATTATATGGTTTTAGTATTAAGCATTCTACTATTATTTTCCATTCGATTTCAAAAACCCTTGAAGATTATCACTTTGTGCCTTTGTCTACTGAGATCTACGGCATTTAAAGAAAAAAACAAAATAAGCAAATGTTTTTACTTTAAGGCTGTTTTTCGAATGCTCCGTTGTAATATGAAATGATGCTTTTTTGCGAATAATATACTATTTTTATAACTGCTGTGAGTTTGCAACTGTTACTCATGACGGCTACGTTAAGTTTTGCTTATCAAAAGTCAGTGCTGTCTACGCTTATTTTGATGGCGCAAAACGTCAATGTGGAGAAAAGCCACAGTTTTGTGAAAAAGAAGAGTGTTTGTGGTCTAATTTTTAAAATTTTTTTTCCAATGCTCCATTACTTGGGCTCATAAAAATTTGCAAAAGCTGAGAATAAAGCAGTGACTTTGATAATTTTAACCAAAGTGGGAAAATGTAGTCAAATTAACGATTTTTAAAAAGTTTAACAACTTTAAAAATATTTAATTTATTTGTCTGTTCTAAAACCCAGATGATTCTTTACGGCAAGATTATATATTTATATAATTTAAAATCACCGCATTGCTTCAAGTGTAGGGCACTTAAACTATAGCTTTTCTTATTTTCGTAACTTTTATCCATTAATATGCTCTTGAATGTTCAAGAAAAAGCTTTATTAATTTATAAAAATAAAATTTATTTTTTCAGAAAACTGAAAGGAAGGGGAAGGCATTTCTAATAATTCCATTTCATTTTATTTCTTCCGGCAATCTCAATAGCTATAATATATTTTTTTAAAAACTTCTTTGATTACTGATGTGCGTGTTTAAGAAACACTCTGTATATAAGTGGTTTTAAGTACTGTTACCATATTGTACTTTTAACTTGTAGTATATAGTTGTCTGATTCAAATTCTGAGATTGAGATCTCATTATTATTTTATTGATTTTAATATAGATTTGTTTTCTTATTTTAGTGTTGCCACCTGATGGAAATTAATGCGATTGGACGAAGCTATTTCATCAAGATTTTGGATGAGAATTTTTTTTTAGTCTCTAACTTTGCAGTTTTTAGGAACTGCATACGAGAGCTGTTTTTTAATTAAAGGCCGTTTCGTTGTGTACACATATAGCATACAGGTGACGCGTACATCGCAACGAGTACTTGCGTCGTGTCTCGCCATTCCTTGGGAACAACTGTGCTCCGTTACAGCTGTGTATGTAACTTGTGCGGTCAGTTCTCTGTGCCTTTAAAATGTTCAAGTTTAACAAATCACCCGCCGCGTATGAAATACGGGGAGTGACGCTATTTAGGTCGACAAAAAATTTCGCTACTCCACGACTATGACTCTCTCCACAGCTCAGTCCCGAGCTTTATTGGACTCTTTTGACTGGGAAGTTTTGGACCACCTCTCAATACAGCCCAGACTTAGCGCTAAGTGACTTTCATTTTTTTCGATGTTCCAAACATCATTTTGGCGGCAACCAACGACAAAGATGTGAAAACGGTCGTAACCTCTTGGTTATCGGTGCAGGCGGCAAATTACTGTGAAGAGGGTATTCTAAATCTAGTTGTAAAGTATGATAAGTGTTTAAGCAAACTTGGCATCTATTTTGAAAAAAAAAAAAAAAGAGAGAGAGAGAAACGTATGTAGAATCAAAAAATAAATTTGCTTCATGAAAATTATTTTTCATTTGGTTTTTATTTTCAAACGGCCCTTATTTAAAAAACAGACCTCGTAGATATTTATTTATTAAGGTATACAATCCGAATTTTCATTATTTTTTTCTGGAAGAAAATCCGAATGATTTTAGAGTTTTAATTTCATTTTTTCTTTGTATTGAAATAATTAATTTTTTTTGTATTGAAATAAAATTATTGTTGATAAAAATTATTTAATGGTATAATGGAATAACTTGACACCATTTATTGGTTTAAACTGTTTTTTTTCTTCCTAAAATTTCAATCCTAAATTTTGTGGTAAATTGACGAATTTTCTATTCAATATTCTTATAATTATGTATCACGTGATTCCAAAAATTCGAGAAATGCAAACCAGCACATTTTTATCCATAAAAATAATATTTATTCACTAATATTTTCTTAATCATTTTCTAAAACTGTTTATCAACATTTTACAGACTTGTGAATTTCTTTTTACTTAAAAATTGCGTGACATTTCTTCAAAAAAGGAGTAGCACAGCAAGTGTTTGATGTCTCTGGCAGTCTAGCAGATTTTATTTCTTCCTCAATATAAATTTTTGTTGATTAATTGATTAGTGCAACAAATTAGAAAGTTTAAAAATGGAATTGAGTGTAAAAATGGATTTCCGCCAGATTTTTAAAGATGAGATGATTTAGGCCTTTTCTGGAATGTTCTTTAGAGTCTTGGTGCCTCTCACTTCTCTAATCATGTAAAAGTGATGTCCTTTTTATCAAAATTTTCAAATGCGGGATCCAGAAGATTTCTGGAGTCCAGCTTCAGGCCAGCTGGAGAAGTATTGCAAATTTTGAATGGGTCTAGAAGCAGGTCAGGAAAAATGGGTGCGGCAAAACTCGTTGTTCGATTGAAGGTTCCTATCACCCGTCGTCAGGTAGTGACAACTTAAAATGTTCATTACCTATACCGTTAAATGAACAGTAAAAAAATGGCCGAAATTTAAGGATACATGTGTCATTTTCGTCGATAGTGATAGTTATGATGACTTTTCAGTGCAAGCTCTATCACTGACCTCTTCAGGGCTTTCAAGAAACCGCTTTTTGATACCAGTAGACTTGGCGTTCCTGGTAAACAACATCACGAAATGCCATCCTTATCATGGAAAAAGTTTCCATAATAAACTTGGCGATTCTCAAAAAAAACTTGAGGGCAATCCATAGTGCATTACTGCATGGCGACTTGACCGCGTGACAAAAATGAGTTTAACCAAAATACCTCATCTTTTTCTCCAGATGGTCAGAGACGATTAAGTGATCACGGACGTATAAGCTAACTGTCCCTTTTAAAGTTAGCTAAGGTTCCAACCAGTCTGAGTGAGCTGGAACACGTATAAAATTCGCAATCAAATTACCGACCGACTATAAAATTAATTGACACACCAGAGTTATTGCAGTGCCCGTTAAGGGACATTTGGTGAAATACTGTGAAAAAAGATGACTTAATAAATGAATACATGTGGACGTTTTGCTTCGATTTCAACATTTAGTCTTAGCAGTACTTCTCCATAATTATTTTTTGGTAATATGTATCTCTCAGGACAAAATTTTTATTTCGATGGATTAATCCAGATATGCATGAAATTTTTCACTCATCTAGTTCTTCCGAAAACAGCGTTAATTTTTCATAATATTCTGTTTTACGAAAGCTATGTTATCACACGAGATAACACTTTCAGATAATAATTTGCTATTTTTCTAACTTTTGTGAAATCGTAACTGTTTTTCATCACTGTTAAGTTTTGCCCATCTCTAACCTACATCCTCTATGTTAATTATGAAAAAGACGCAAAATGTAAAATTAAGAAAAGACACAGGCTTGCAAACATAAAAATTGAACACACTTTTTTTTATTATTATTATTTGAAAGTTACTATAACGCTGTACAGTCTAGACTTACAAAAGTTTGCAAAAATTTAGAATTATTCATTGAAACTTTATTCATTGAAGACTTCAATTAAAAATTCTGACTTTCATCAAAAAGCTTCAATAATTTTTAATGTTGTTATCTGTCTGTTCTGACGCCTATATATGAGGAGATATGGTATAAAGTTTAAAATTATATTTGCTCCGAGCCTCAGGCATTTAAACCATGTTTTTTTTTTTTTTTTTTTTTTTTTCCTTGGTAAAAGAGCTTTAAAAAAATCTTTTCCTAAAAGTAATTATAATGGAAAAAGAAAGAAAATGCTTCACACAATTTCGATAGTAGATATCCTTATAACTTTAAAAAAAAATAACCTAGAAAAAAAATAATAATAAATCGTATCATAAAAAGAGCAATATTTCCAATAACTCAATTTTCTTCGTTCTCTTCTGATAACTTTACCAAAAGCACATTCATCAAAATTCTTTCTATTAAATTTTTTTGACTTTTTATTGTGAATATTTAATCAAAAGAATATCGAAATGAGATAAAAATTGAGGAACGTGTAATATTTTGAAGTTTCAGTAATAAAAAGGCAACGCTTTTAAGATATTTTTACTTAAAGGTCTTTTGATGCCATGCACTGAGAAAAAAAGTATGGCCAAATCTACTAGAATATGATAAAATTAAATTTACCATGGTTCTGGCTCTATGGAAACACCAAAAATGCTCGGTTATTTTTATGGAAACACCAAAAATGTTCCGTTATTTACCAAAACACTTTGGTAAAAATTTCGTAAAAATTTTTGTGCAATTAACAATGAAATATAGTTTTATAAATAGGGCTCAAATTTGGCATTTTTATCATGATGCTTCATAGCATGCCGTAAAAATTATTGATTCGGTTCAATTGAATTCAGTTTTGTATTTACTAAATGTGTGGAAATGAGAACTATAATTTTGTAAACCAGAATTTTCGGTAAACCGTTACCATATGGACAGAAAAATTACCAAACAAATGGTTTAAATACTGTGTATTTTGGTTTTATTAACCAGAATTATTATTTTTTTTTATCAGAAATGTCATTACTATACAATACGGCAATTTTAACAGAAATTTTTTCTTCGTGTTGATGTGATCGCTGCCGATTGGTTACCGATATAGAAGTTCCTAAACTTCTAAAAAGTATGTATTAATTTAGAAGCTCACTGATTTTGCATGTTAGCGAATTTGAGAAAAACGCGTTTTAAATGCCTAGAAACATCAGTAATATAAAAAAAGTTCAAAAATCATTTTATTTAAAACCTTACACTTTTTTTTTTATCCATATTGATTTTGTACACTAGTTTCAAAAGCAAAATGGGTGGCTAAAGCTGGGTAAAACTTAACCTAACAGTAATATATAATAGTTATAAACTCGCAACAATTATAAAAATTGCATAATATTCACTAAAATGCGTATTTCATGAGACGACAGAGACTCTGTTACTGTGTACGAAAAAGAATGGATCACAAAATTTAAATTAATTTGGATAGAAAAATCTAATGTTTAGTTTCATGTCATTCTTCTTCTGTTTAAGAATCAATTACACACAATATATTTCAAAATTCCAACATAGTTAACACAAAATCTTGATACAGTTTTGACTAAATTCTTTAAAATACTATGATTTACGATAATCCGCATTTTCGACTAAACGAAATTTTTAATACTCACGTTTCGACGCACATGTTAATTATTTTTATTTTTTTATTTCACTACCTTTTATATGAGTAACCTAAATTATACTTTAAATAATGAACAAAATACATTCCCAACTATGTATTACATATACTATGTATTACATATATTTTGTATTACACCCTCTTTGTATTACATATACTTTGTATATTACAATTAAACCAAATAAAAGCTGTTAAATTTCAGTTAGTGGAACCATTGAAACAATCAAACACGAAGCAATCTTCTGAATAATATTTAAAAAATCAAATTCTCGTTTTATATTCATTAATTCTAAAAATAGCTTCTTTTTTTACGCATCGTCGCAGCCTTGTATATTTTTTGGAAGAGGTTTATGAATGAAACGCTGCACCGCTGTGGTCTGTTACTTTGCTTACGTGTCGTAGTAAAATTGCCTTACTACGCGTAGAAAAAACTCCTCCTGATCTAAACAGACTCATTGATAATTTGTAAGGCTTTCAGAAGTTAAATCTTAGTTGAAACTGAAGCTAAAAAGAATGTAAGATGGCCGCTGACGTAAAAAAATTTTGTCGTTCTGCTAGGAATACAATACGAGCTTTGTAAGTTGCATAACTGGTGTTACTGATTTATGAGAGTAAAATAGATTACTCCAGATGAAGTGCTAGCTAATTTATTTTAATTAATTATTTTACTTATTGGAACAATAATGGCCAGTACCACACAAGAGTCAGTCATTCAAATTATTTTTATATTTTATATGCATAACTTGGTGGCTGAATAATTCAGTCATACATAGTGATGCGGATTATTGATAATGCAGCTAAAATATTAAGATTTTGCAACTATGTCGTACGATATGATTATTTCCAAGAACAGAATTATAAAAAAAGCTATTTCTTTCATAATATTTATGTATTAAAAGGCTGTTTTTTGAAAGCTCTGTAGTCGCATGAAATGATCTTATTTTGCAAATAATATGCTATTTTCATAATTGGTGTGAGCTTGCAACGGTTACTCTTGACTGTTAGATAGTAATCACTATTCTTCAGGGTACAACTTTCGTTCCTTTCTTTTCTTATTTGAACAATCGCACATTTGCTACTTAACTATTATTTATTATTTTTTAAATACAAGCAAATTACTAAAAACTATATAAAAAGTTTTTAAAAAAAAGGAAAACTGAACAATTCAATTTACGTAAATTTTACTTTCCATGCCATTGCATTCAAAATTCATCGTAAAAATGAATTGTCTTAAAATTAATTGGTTAACCCCGCTTTCTTTAAAGCATAGCCTATCTTCGTTTCATATTTGAATGTTCTCCTTTACACTTACTAATTTTTATTCTTTTTAAATTCAAGAAAAATAATTACCGAAAAAATCAAAAAAAAAAAAAAATTAATAATAATAATATATAAAATTAAAAAAATAAGCAATAAAATAAATAAACAGTTTATTTTCTTTTTACATTTGAATGCATCTTTTTTCCCCCAATAATTTGTATTCTTTTTATTTTAAGTACAAAAATAAATAAGTAAACAACTACTAAGAACTCGAAATAAATAAAAATAAAGGAAAAGTGAACAAATCCAGCTTGCTTAAATATTTTTGCTTTCAAAATTTATTAACGAAATCAATTGCCTTAAGATTAATTGGTTAACCCAGCTTTCTTCAAAGCAGGGCTTATTTTCCTTTTATATTTGAATGTTTCCCTTTCTACTAAGTAATTTGTGTTAAGTACAAAAAAAAATTAATAAATAAATAAATGAAAATAACAATAATAATTATTAAGAACTCAAAATAAATCAATAAAAATAAACAAAAAAGGCGAACTATCCAGTTTCCGTACATGTGTTTGCTTTCGATGCCATTGCTTTTAAAAATCATTTACGAAATTGCCTTAAAATTAATAATTTACAAATTACCCATAGAGTACCACCATTCCGAAAAGAACATTTTTTGTTCGTTTCTTACTCGAATATTCGTCCCTCTTCTAAATAATAGTTGCCCTTCTACTATTATTTTATTTATTAATTTATTTCTAAATGCCTGAAAACTACTAAAAATTTTTGGTGAAAAAAAAAACGAACAATTTAGCAAATGTAAAAACGATTATTTTCGATGTAGTGCTTCAATATTATATCAGGGAAATAACAACATTTCTATTTCACATATTCATTTAACGTGCTTTACAAAAAAAAAAAAAAATTATACTTAATATCCTATGATATAAATTACGTTTAAATACAAAACAATACTTTTATGTCCTAGCAATATTTTTTTTTCTTTTTTAAAAAAAAAAAGGTCGACAATTGAAAAGTTAATGTAGTGAAAAATGAAATATAACAAAAGAAAACGGACGCCATTTTGCCTTGAGAGAGTAAAAAAGAAATGGTCAACGCCCACTTCTGCAGATTGGATCGTAGAGCAGCCCACGCACTACGAGAAAAGGGATCTTATGAATGAATCGTTGGATTTCAAACAGCTGTCGACCTTGACTCTCTCTACTCGCTTTTTTTTTATCACTCTCTTTTATTAAGTTTTTTTCCTTTCTCCTTGTCTTTATAGTCTTGTTTCTTTTCATATCTTTCTTGTTTTTAGGCTCCCCCTCCCCCCCTGCTAACTCTGTTAATTTGTCTAAATAGATGAAATATTTCAACTTCCACACAGAAATGAATTGCAGCTTTCAAGAAATACATAGCTCCAACTAATGGAAGTGAAAATAATAATATTACTGTCCAAGCAATTGTAAATAGGAAAGTTTTTTTTTTATCAGTTTAAAAAGGTTAAGTGTTGATTTCTTTTTTCTTATTTTAAAAAAAATATTTAAAAGTTTCTGCTAACAGATACAGAAAGTATAGCTGAGATTCATGGTGATTTTCCCAGGACCATAAACTCAGAGTTGAAAATAATTTTGAAAAAATTCGAAAAATTTGTTCGCCTTCGACTCGGGCTTATGACCGTCGTTGAACAGCCGACCCAATTTTTGGGTTTACGTCTACTAATGTTCAACTCCGCAGCCTTGCAATTATGAACCCAATCCAGAAGACTAGGAAACTCCTGGATCAATTATTGGAAGACATTTGCCTTCGTGGAGGACTTTCTGATGGAACTAACCCGCATTTGCGTTACATGGAGAGGAAGACCACGAGAACCTCCCACTGTTAGCCTGACAGCAAAGGGATTCTAACCCATGATCCGTCAATCACTGAGGATATTCCACGTCAGCACTGTGGTCAGTGCAAGCCGGATGCGGATTCTTATTGCTGGACGTTTACGCTTTGTGAAAAAAAGAAGCTCACGAATATAAATATCAGTACAATAATCACTGACAAATTGTTACCTTTTATTTATTTATTGACAAACAATCATAAAAGCATTAGTTATTTTTAGGTGGATGTCATTTTTGCTTGATCATTACATTTGATGTTAAAAAAAAAAACTACTTTATACATTGCTTTTGAATTTAAGTAATTTAGAACATAATATATATAACTTAAGTAATATAAAACATAGTTCCCTCGAAATGTTTGACAGTTTCGATCTATTCACATAGGTGTAGCGTAGTGAGGGGGGGGGGGCAATTTTTGTTTTTAGAAAACTAATCGTCTGTTTTAAGTTTTATACATACATATAAAACTAAACATGCATACATAACACTTAAGGCAAACAGACAGTTTTCTAAAAACAAAAAGTGTGCCTCTCCTACTTACATTTTCGGTAATTATATTTCTATCTAATTGCTACCTTTAATTGAAAGTACTTTTTGGTTTTAGCGAATAATTTTTGTCACAACTTAAGCTGATCAGCGAACTGACAAAATTAAAAAAACAGGTAGCTAAGTTTCTGAAACAATATTTGGAAACTCACTGCTTTACCTTTTCAATTATTTGAAATTTTTTTATTTTTATTCCGTTAGAGAATCTCTTCTACGAACTCTGTTCTCGGAATATTAAATTGGAAAATTAAAGCTATAAGTTTTCAAATATCTTCTTAGATGCCTTTTTTTCTTTTTTTTTTTCTTGAAGATATGTCAGCAGGAAGCTAGTGAGGTTAACTTCGACATAACATATAAAAAAGTAATTTGGGAAATTCGCAATTAGACTTACTGAAGGGTGGAAGATAAAAATAAGTCTAAAAATGTGAACTTCACGATCTTTACATGAAAATGTTAACTTTATGATCTTCGATGATTTCAAAGGTATTTATTTCGATCATTTAAAGAAAAATTTCAATTCAGTAAACATACGAGCAAAGAAGAGGGATTTTTTTAATCGCATTTTTCTTGTTATTTTTTTTTTTAACCTAACCATTTGACTTGTATTTATAAAAGTTTTACTTAATATCCTACGAAATAAATCACCTTATAGTTCAGAATACTTTTATTTTTTAATCGCATTTTCCCCATTTTTTCAAATGCAAACAACTCGACTCTTACTAATTATTAGTACATTTTTATTCTTTAATAGTATTCTTTCTATTTTATTTCTAGTCTAATAAATTGACTCGTACTAATTATTACCTCATAATTCAGAATATTTAATCGCATCATTTCCAAGTTTTTTAAACTCTACAACCCGTACAAATTATTATCTCATAGTTCAAAGATACTTTAAATTCCATTTTTTTAAAACCTTCGCCACCTTATTGGAATAATTCTAGGGCTGTTAATTAAAAAGCATTTAATTCGGGGATTAATTAATAAATTGTTAACAGTTTAAGTTAAAATGTATAAAAGTTTTCTAATACACCTGAAGAAGAAAAAAATATGGTGGCTTAAGTAATTCCGCAATATGAGGTAACTTAAATCAAATAAAAGTAACTACTCAGACATTTTAAAACAGTTTCAATATGGAGACTCCATACAGAAAAAAATTTGTTAAATTTACAGAAAAAAAAACTGCCAGTAAAAAAACGTTTATTTCACAGAAAAATACTGTTATTTAAAAACGGACGCCAATTTTTTAAGTCGATGAGTAGTATTATAATTTTTTACTAAAAGAAACCTATTATTTTGTCATACAAAAAAACTCTGTAAGATAAAAATATCAGCAATGTGGTCAGCATGAGCACGGGGTAGAATTCACGGGGCATGAGGTCAGCGCCGGGATTCGAATCCAGGTCACTTCGTTGGGTGGCTCTTGAACCAGGGTTTTCTGGTTATTGGTTAAAAGGAAAATTTTTAAACCTTTCTTATCTTAAAAGTCTTATTGAGATCCTATTTAAGGGTAAAAACATTTAAAACAATATCGGCCCACCCTTATAAAAATGTCTGGCAGTTAAACTTTACCAAACAATTACATCTAAAGGCAAATAATAATCAGGTCGAGTATTAATTCGATAATGAAGACAAATCGCAATTTTATTTATATGTAGTTCAAAATTATTAAATAATTTCTGAAAAGTAAGAGCAAATATATAAAATAATCATAAAATGATTTGAAAAAAGATAATGTTATCTTAGGATTAGCAAAACTGCATGGCAAAAACTAGAATTTGAATAGACAGTTTTAATCTGCTTATGATTGAAATGAAAAAAACCGTTTTATGAAAAACAGCTTTAAATAGTCAAATAAACGGAAAAAGTCTATAATTTTTTTTTTTTTTTTTTTTTTTTTTTTTTTTTTTTTTTTTTTTTTTTTTTT
>NC_092205.1:52748700-52781518 GCF_043381705.1 Parasteatoda tepidariorum
GTTAAAATCTTATTTACTTCAGTCTAAGCCAGAGTCTTACACCTCTTGCAGTGAAATTTTTATGCTAATTTATGAAAAGAAATTTGTTGATGTTTTCCCAAATTGCTACACTATCTTAAAGATTTTTTTAACTTTGCCAATCACTAGCTGTGAAGCTGAGCGCTCTTTCTCCAGGATGTCGTATATAGAAAACAAATATAGGACAACAATGTTGAACCATCGACTAAACCATTTATCAGTTCTTTCCATAAATTGTGATTTAACGAAGGACTTACAATGTGATGAGCAAATAAAGGAATTTGCAGCACAAAAATGCAGAAAGGTTGCTTTATAATTTATACAATAAAACTACACATAACCTGTCAATTTCTTTTGCAATAATGTTGTGCAGTTGCTGTTTGTATATACAAATAGAAATAAATAAATAAATAAAAAATTTTATTGTCCTATTTTTTTCTATATACTTATCTACATCACTATAGAAAACAGTTTTTTGACAAAATGGCTATTAGGGCCCCTAAGTAGATTCAGCCCAGGGCCCCACAAATTCACTATCCGCCCATGAAATTACAAAATAATTATAATAATGATAATAATATTAAGGATAATAATAAGATTAATGATAATAATAATGATGATAATAATAACTCTAAGAATGGCTATGTATAAGATTAGAAAACGGTAAGTTACACTTGGAGAATTAAGAGCTCAAAGTGTTTTGTAAAGAACTAGTATCTTCCTTTTATCAGTTTTGATAGGATTTAACTAGTACTTGAAAATTAAGTTTAAAGTTGAAAATATGAGAAATAAATTAAATGCATTCTTTTTTTTTTTTTTTTTTTTTTTTTTTTTTTTTTTTTTTTTTTTTTTTTNTTTTTTTTTTTGGTAAAACACATTTCAACTTCTGACAACCCAAAAAAATCTAGATATAAATTGAAATAGGTGATGTATCGATATATAAATATCGATATTTTGTGATTACGATGAAATATACTCTTTCGATGCATCATAAATACCCAAGTCGTGTGCTAAATATCGAATACACATTTATTATTGATTACGATTTATATCGAAAGTGGCTATGTTGCAAACAGTATCGATAATGACACCTTACAAACAAGATTGTATCATGATTGTTATCTTTAACGATAATTATTGATCGATATCCTTTCATTATTTTTACAAGAATTGCGTAGAAAAATTATTGACAAATATTAAAATAATGCGAATTAATAAAATTTTATCAGCGTCATTGAACAGCCAGTTCAATTCTGAGTTTATGACTACCAATGTTCAACTCTGTAGCCTCTTAATTTTGAACCTAATCCAGAAGAGAAGGGAACTCCTGGATCAAGTATTAGAAGAAATTTGCCTTCGTGGAGGACTTTTTAATGGAACTAACCCGCATTTGCGTTACATGGTGAGGAAAACCACGGAAACCTACCGTGGTTAGTCTGATGGCCTGGAGACTAACCCATGATCCATCTACCACTCAGGATATTTTACGTCAGCACTGTGGTCGATGCAAGCGGGGTACGGAATTCGTATCGACCAGCGATCACTGGGATTCGAACCCGGTTCACCTTATTGGGTGGCGAGCGTTCTATCTCCTGATCCGTCCCGGCTCAAATTAGTTAAATTTTATTTTATATTATAACCGTCGTTGAACAGCCGACCCATCTTTGGGTTTACGACTACTAATGTTCAACTCCGTAGCCTTGTAAATTTGAACCAATCCAGAAGACAAGTTAACTCCTGGATCAGTACTCTCAAAGATAAGATTTGTTATGAGAAAGTGAAGGACTTTGTGTCTCGGCAGATTTCAGATGCATCAGTCACCATTTACTACAAGGGGAGTCTTCGGCGGCGGGGAACGAACCCACGACCTATTGGACACGGGCCCTATGCGCAACCAACCTGGCTATATCTCGGTCCCAAAATAGTTATATGGTAAATATATTCATATCTACCGTGAAATATTGGTCTTATTTGATAATGTGTTTCAAAGAAAACAGACTAATCCGCACAACTGAAATAACTCATCCTTTCACAACATTCTATCGTATAGCATAAATGTTATTTTAAATATATATTTATCATGGTAACTATAGAAATGTATAAAGACGTTAAGAGCGATGAATCAAAATTTCTTAATAAAAAGAAATTACGACCATGAGCACATTTCTCATCGTTAAATAACCACAATAAATTTCACCTTGAATTTCGACAGTAAATAAAAAATTCCTTTCTGATTCAAAAAGTGCCACTAATCAAATTCCGTGTTCCAATGTTATAAAATGTTCTACGTCATTCAAAAATTCACATTTTTCTTCCAAATAACAAAGAAGTTAAGATTTATCACTTTTAAGCAAAAGTTTTGTCCGTATTAAGTCGCGTATGAGTTTTAAGTAAACATTTAAAAAGTAATATAAATCGTAAGTTATAATAAATGGGACAATGAAATAAATTGAGGAAAATTGAAAACAAAGAAGAAAAATTATTGGTATATTAACTTTCTCAATTTTAGAGTGCAGGCGTTTATTCATTTAAAAATATTTTAGTATTTCTCCGGTAAGCTTTTTATTCCTCTCATAGTTCAAAATGTGTCTTTTTTCAAAGATAGATACAGCTCAAAGCGCGCGTTTGCGAAAATGGACTCAGCTTAAAAGGCGTGTTTACGAAAATGGACACAGCTTAAAAGGCGTGTTTACGAAAATGGACACAGCGTTTACGAAAATGGACACAGCTTAAAATGCATGTTTACGAAAATGGATTCAGCTTAAAATGCGTGTTTACGAAAACGAACACAGCTTAAAATGCGTGTTTACGAAAATGGACACAGCTTAAAATGCATGTTTACGAAAATGGACTCAGCTTAAAATGCGTGTTAACGAAAATGAACACAGCTTAAAATGCGTGTTTACGAAAATGGACACTGCTCAAAATGGGTGTTTAAGTAAATGTAGACAGCTCGAAACGCGTATTAACATAAATTGTCATAGCTCACACATGCGTGTTCTAGAAAATGAACATAGCTTTTGATTACGCTTGTTAAACTACTCTTATGAGTATTTAAGGAATAAACGATTGTCTATTTGTATAAATCCTTTGGTACATTTTATTAAAGTAGTCTTTTCAGTTGTTTGTGCAAGGTTGCTAAGGTCCAATAAATTGACAATAGTGGTAGTAAATTCACGTTGTTGTATTTTTATTTTTAAACTTATATTTTGTTTATATTTTTAAAACTCACTTTTCTCTCAGAGTTCTGATTACAAAGATTTCGTTTGAAAAGTTACACTGTGATATACCTAGCCACCCAATTCCAAATTTTGCTGTGTCCATTTTCTTAGGCACGCATTTTTTATTGTGTACAAACACGCATTTCGAGCTGAGACCATTTTCGTAAACACGCATTTTGAGTCGTCCCCTTCTATTGCGTAAAACGCTAATACGTATATGTACACATAGGTCAGAAAACAAATGAAATTTCTTTTCTCGCATTGGCAACAAGGAGCTGGGAAAAAAAACTGAGCTATTAGCTGAACAGAAATGAGAAGTTAAAAGCAGATAGTAAATCTCAACTATTACTTTTCTTTCAATTATTCGTATTAGTTTACGAAAAATAAGTAATAATTAGAGATTGGCTTTAGTTTTTATGATGCTTAGGAATTCACGGCGTTGATAAAGTTGTTTTAATAATAATAAAAGAAAAGAAAAAAAAACAGAACAGATTACTGGCAATCGGTATGCCATATGTATTTATAGGTTCAACCTAAATTTTGTTTCACACCAGGAATAATACCCTTATTTTCACATTCTTTACAATTACGTTTTTTTCTCTTTTATTTTCATTTTCTAACCTTTTTCTTTAATTTTAATACATTTAAGGATAATATGAAGGATATGAAAATCGTATCACTCTCAAGCTAAAAATTTAGAATTGTCTAAGCAGGGAAATATTATGAATTATTTGTCCCAATTTTAATTTTCAAGTAATATTGATATGTATGTATATTAAATCATACTGCATATAAATAGTTTTATAAGATATGTTGCTTATATATTTAGAAAGTAAATTGAAAATTACTAAAAACAAATTCTGCCTTAAACTATTTTGCACCAATCCTACTTTTAAAATGTTTGCATTGTGGGGAAACTATTTATAAATTTTGGTAAACGAACGATTTGTTAAATGTTGCGCATGTATAAGGAAATGTAAAGGGGGAAAAAAAAGAAAAAAACATACAAATAACGATGTATTTTTACCGTTCCGTTTACAAAACTATTTTCTGGATTCAAATTTATGAATGTATATTCAGAAAAATAATATTCTAGTATAATATAATATTCTAGTATAATATAATATTCTAGTATAATATAACATTCTAGTATAATATAATATTCCAGATACAATAAAAAATATACTATATTTGAGTCAGTGAGAAAGAAAAAAGACTTAATGAACCAAACGCTTAATACGTGTGGTCTTTGATAATTTAAAAAATAATTTATATTAATTAAAAAAATAAATAGCCTTTGAAAATTTGTAAGGCATATTCAAAGCTTTACCAAAGGGATCATGGGTAAGAAAAAAATCAAAAGAATTTTATATATTCATGCATAAAATCATTTCACTTCAAATATCAACAATTACTTAAGAATTAAACTCTAACTTAGTAACAATTAAGAATGTTTCAATATTTAAAGAAATGCGAATGATGAAAATGTATGTAATCGGTGTATGGTAGGTTGGCAAAAGCACAGGATCTCCACTTGGTCACTTGAGCACAAAAGGCTGGGCCATGTGTGACCTCTTGATCGTTAAAGTGCCTCGTACATCGTAATAGACAGAGCGAATCGCCCGCAATCACCACATTCGATGACAATTAAGAAGGGGTCCAAGCATCGATGGCGCACGCATGCGCAGAGATTTAATCGAATTAGCCCTGCCTGTTTGATAAAGTCAATTAGAGTCGCCAATTTTCATGGACTTGTGTAAACGTGAATTGAGTTTTTCTAACGCCAGATGTACAAAGGTGGGCGCATTCTTGGAGATAAAGATCGCCAAGTATGCAAACCATGGCTTATCTCTTTTATTAAGTTTACGTATTATGTTGATTATGGGGTATTAAAGGTTACGAATCACTGATATTGAAGGTGAGGGGTTTCGAGAAGGCTAAAGATATAAGGTGTCAGAGGCATTAACCTGTTCAGGGTTCAGGGTTGGACAAGTGTGCTGAACTATAAGCCTTTCAGTTGTTACTGTATTACAGCGGTTAAGTGACATATGAATTTGTCTGACCGGATGTTCAGAAACCAGATTATGAAAGCTCAAAAAGAAGCTTATCAAAAACCACCAGGAGAATATTTTCGTTTAGCTATTTGATGTATGTAGAATTTATCAAATGGGTTAACTTGAGATGTTTGAAAATTCATGGAACGCCAACCACCTGCATATTACTTTTTTTTATATAAAATTAATGTTTAGCCACGATGGCATAGTAGTATAGGCGCTGAATAGTCATTATGGAAGAATGAGATTCTCTTCTTGGTGGCTGAAGCTGAACCAGCTTTAAATATAGAATTACCAGCTTGTTTGGGAAGTGAAAACGACCTGTGCGCTATGATGATCACAACGCCATCATCATGACCGTTGGTCACGAGAGTTGCGAAGCCATAACCTTTATGATTCCCCTGACCTCCAACGGTCTGCCATTGGTTTGTTTGACTCAAATAGAGCATTTTCGCATAAAGATGTGTGGGCCCACCCCCACTAACGAGTTTTGCTTTAATTTCAAATATTAAACACAAGATAAAAGCACAACTGTCAGCCATACTTTTTATTTAAAATTTTTTGCAGAGAAAACAGGAGAGCTATGAAAAATAAAAGGAAAGTTGGATGATGCTGTGAAAATGCTAAATCTCTCTATTCACGTTTTTTAGGCATTATATTTTTTCCGTTAAGTACCGCCATGAAGTACATAAATTTATTTAAACTAAATGAAAGTTCCATCTTGGTCCTTTCATACTCTGAATTAAGTGTAATTGCAGTTAAGGAAAACCAACTTTAAGTGATAAGTCTCAAACTATTTATGTACTAACACGCTCAATAAAGTTCACTTTGATTTATTTATTCTATTTTTTGGCTTTATACAAATCACTGCATTTTTTTTTAATTAGAGAAAAACAATTGTCCATTTCGGTTCAATAATTACAGCAAATTTCGATGTATCAGTTGACATTGCGAATAGGTAAACTGCGGAAAATAAGGCACATTAGTGTAATCAAAAACTGTTAAAATCTACCTTGCCCACTAAATTTTAACAATGTTTGAATACACCAATAAGTCTTATTTGCCGCAGTTAACATCATGCAATAGTCACTTAATTATTGTATGAAGTTCACCATTAAATATTATTGGATACCAAGGATACTTTGTATAAGGTTTTTCTCAACTTTGTGCTTCACTCGTATGGAAGTGAATCCAGGACTTATGTGGAAAAAAAAAAGATCGTTTTTTAATATGGGAATGGGAGATTCTGAAATTCATTTTTGTGCTACTTCAATGATAAAAGAGTATAAGTATGGGGCATTAGAAAGAATTTGGAAATTATGAAAAATCGTAAATACATTGACTAGTGCAACCGGAAATTGAAGTGTGTGTCACATTTAGCTGAAGTGTGCTAACAGAAATGTGAAAAATATCTTCGATTCAAAACCTGGTAGCTCTATTCCATGCAGAAGAGCAAGGGGATGATGGTTGGAAGACTTGAATAAGAGGAAAACTAAGAGCTAGAAGTCTGAGCACCAAAATAGGGAAAAATAGAGGCAAGTTCGAGACCTCAAAAGTCAATGAATAGTAGTAATTTAATACAAATCTACAGTTTTAATCAATTTTTTTATGAAATTTGGAACACTGATAGTTCGAAGCACGAGGGAAAATCACTGGTGACAATATAACGTTTCACTTCGAACTGTTTCAGTGGAATGCGTTTGATACAGATTATGCTCCTCAAAAATATTAAGAGCATACTTCCGACATAATATAATTAATAGATAGGAAAACTGCATCTTCATGATTAAAGATAACTTAGAGCCGTGATGGCTCAGGGGATAGAGCGTTAGCCTTCCAATGGGGTGAACCAGGTTCGAATCCCAGCGATGACTGGTCGATACAAATCCACATCCAGCTTGCACCGACCACAGTGCTAACGTGAAATATCCTCAGTAGCAGACGGATGATGGGTTAGAGTCCCCTTGCAGTCAGGCTAGCCGTGGGTGGCTCTCGTGGTCTTCCTCTCCATATAACTCAAACGCAGGTTAGTTTCATCAAAAAGTCCTCCACGAAGGCAAATTTCTCCCGATACTTGATCAAGGAGTTCCTTTGTCTTCTGGATTGTGTTCAAAATTACAAGGTCAAAATTAAAGATAACTTACCTAGTGAGTTTTCTTCCGAGAGATCGCTTAGAGATGGCACCTTTTGAATAGATCTCTGAAGTTCATCACAGGATTCATCAAAGATTTCTTTCTTTATAGCGTCCAGAGGAATCATCACTTGTGAATGCTGTTCACCAGGGACACTCGAAAAATCCATCTTATCTCTCATCTGAAGCAAAACAAACAAGCACATTTTTGTTAATACTATATTTATTAAGTATAAACATTAAAACTTGTTAGAAATTGGATTAAAAAGAACAATCGAATCCTGAAAAAGAAAACATGATTTGAGTATTGGTATTGAAATTATAAAATTTTCATGATATGAATTTGATTGTATACCCAAAAACGCAGTGGCGCGACAGCCCATAGAGGGCCAAGGCCAACTGTGCCCGTCTCAGTTTTCTTGACCTTGGGCTCTGGGGTGCAGGAGCAGATGTTCCGGTCAGCCGAACGCGAAACCCCCAGTGTTTAGCTCCAAAGCATGCTTGGTACTCATTTATCGACGCACTGAAGGGATGAAAGGCTGAGTCAACCTTGCCCGACCCGAGGATCGAACCCAGGATCCGGGAGCACAGGAGTGCGAAGTGCTACAACTCAGCCACTGGGCGTTGGTATACAAGAGGTGTAAATATAAAGTTAGGTGACAAAATGCGTATCGCGAGCAAGAATAATATTACATTCTTCAATCTAATCTATACTATATACAAAATTGGTGTAACGTAATTAATATCTGTACTTTAAACCATAGAGCATGGAGTTAATTCTTAATAGAATTTTAAATTGAACCACGTTTTTTTTCCAAGTAAGAATATAGCATATTGTGATCACGTGTAAGAAGAATGATAAAATGGTTAAACATAGCACGATATAAAAATTGCAACAATTCTAAACGATTTAATTGCTCAAAAAACTATAAAGATTTTTACCCCTGCATAGGAAAGTCGCGTATCGTTTGTTGCGTTAGAATGTAAATGCTGTATGTCTTAAGCATACTACTGTTTGTTAGTTGCAGCAAAATAGTAAAACTTTGACTTGTGAACTTTGACTAACAATTTTATTTTATGTTTTATAAACGGTGACCATGAATATTCATATCCGTAGCCTTATAATTTTTAACTGAAACCAGAAGACAAGGGAACTCCTGGATCAAGTACTGAGACAGACTATCCTTCGTGGACTACCCATCGTATTATCTTGATGGAACTGAGCCGTATTTACTTGATATGGAGATTAAAAAAATCTCCAATAATTTGTTTGCATTTTGATTGTTTGAAAATATTTTTTTAACATTTGAAACTTCATGGTTTACTTTAGGTATGTCTGAATTCACTTCTCTCTTAACTTTAAATTTTAATGCACCGATCGTGATAAACAGAATTTCGATTAAAATTAAGTTTCTCCCGTCGAATTGCTCCTTTTTCAGACCCTATTTTGCACAGAGCAAGAGATGGCACCTTACTAACAGCAGTTGGAGTGTTTAATATATACATTCGCAAATCTTTATTTACTAATCATGCATATAGTTCTGCATTACGATAAAAGTTTTTATAAGTTTAATTTTTCTATTTTTGCACACCGTAATGAATAAAAGATGAAAACAATTATTTTATTTTGTATCTTTTATATCTTTAATTTTTTCAGGTGCTCAAATTGGAGAAATATTCCACAATATGCAAAAGGACTTCACCTACAACAGATTTAGGGAACCACTTGCTGCGTAAACTGTTAGAAATTTGGAGCCGAATCGAACTACAATACCATCCAAATTTGTTGTACCATCAATACGACACTAAGTTAAACCATATTATGAAGCAAAACGTTTCAGTACTTCGTACGATTGTGGATCAACGTTAAATCGTTTTTCTACCAACGTTTCGCCGTTCAAGGATCAACGTTTTTTTACCGTATTTGTTACCGCTTAAATTCAGAAATCAGTTATTCTACAGATTATCTCGGTAATGTGGATATTAAATAGGGTAATCCATTAAAGGGTCAAAAAATTGTTTCATTTTACAAATTACCCAGGTAATCTGCAGTCTACCTAGATAATCTGCAGATACTAGGCATTCATTAAAGAGAAAATAAGATCTTTGATGAAGCAACAGCAACCTTTCTGAACACTTAAATTAACATAACGTCGTTTATTTGTTTTTCACTGTTTAAACGATCAAGTTACCATAATGAAAGAATCAACACATTAGTTGATAGTGTCAATCAACGATTACTTCAAAAGCTAAAATACAAAGAATCAAACGGCTTAAAATAATATCAAAATTAAGGAACTTAACATGGTGTCATTTATTTATCTTTCAATATGTAAAGAATCAAGCCAATAAATATATTAGACTAATCTACAAATTAGTCCAAAAACGTGATTCTGCACTTTAACAGACTACTCTTGCAGGTTGATCTGCAGATTAGCTGTAGATAATCTGCAGATCAATTAGGGTAGCATATGCACTCTGGATTTTTAGTCGGCCATCAGAATCGATTTTTAACATGAAGTGTAATCTACACTCTAACTGATTGCACCACCAAAGCTCTCTAAAAAAAAAAAATTAAATTTTTCATCTAGTTCATTTCATTACTGGGCATTCGTTAGATTTTAAATACTTTGATTATCTGCCCTAAAAGTAACACAAAGACACAAAATAAAAAGATATAAAATGTTAAAAATGCAACAGCAACTATGTGCAAACTCAAAGAAGTTTTCAAAAATCAGTTAAAGCCATTTTCCAATTTCGTCTAGCCATATTATATATTTTTTTTATATTCTTTCTGGAAACATTTCTTTTCATTCCTTAAAAAAATGACTCAAATTTATGTTGGTCATTAAAAACCAGACCTCAAAATATACTTATATTTGAAATACAAATGCTTTTTAAAAATGATACCTTTATGACAAAACTTTATAGCAACTAATAAAAGTTTCACTTTAATTGAAGCGATAAAAACAAAGACTACTTTTTGTGTGTCTGCCTTTTAAATCAAAATATAGATAATAAAAATAAATATACTAATAAAAGCCACTGAAAAATAATTCTCAGTTAAAAAAGACCATGAAATTTGCAGGGTATGGTCCATAAAGAAGTGCGTAGTTAGACAGAACTCGCATCTGCATATTCAAGGTCAAGGCCAGAGAGCTGCGTATAAATAGGATTATCAGCATCTAGAATCAGTTTTCGGACCAGAACAATGGGGAAAATTAAGGTGACCCATGGAAAAATCCCAGTAACTTACTTGTCTCCCCTTTCTGAGAGAGGATTTTAAGTCTACAGGGAAAATTGCTGCAGATTCCTGGAATGTGTTTCGATTAATAGTTTAATTTACAAACTCAAACCGGTAATGCAAATAAGACTAAAATTATACGTGTGCTGTTTTGTTTGGGTGCATTGTTTCTCTTTGTATTTTAAAACAAGACCTTTGTGGCGACAATTTAAAAGAACCGCAAGTCGCTAATTGAATATTTATGAAAGCTTCAGCATTATTAGAATTATATGATATCACAAAGTTGTATTTGTAGTCTTGTCAAAGACCCGTTAAAGTTATCTGATAAAGTTAGTCATATAAATATAATTGTATTTTTATGATGTGTAAATAAATTGTTTGTTTCTTCCGCCTAAGATAATAACAATCATTTTTTATATTTTATTCTGCATGATATTTCACTCATTTCAGACAGAATCGTTTGCTTTCTGTGTCTTGAATACATACGATAATTTAAATTTGGCACAGTATAGCAGATTCTGGCTCTTTTATTATCGAACAAAACATTAAATCCAATCCTAGTTTAGTCCTAGTTAATGGGGTTATAATTGAAATAAAATGAACTGAATAAAAACGAAAGCTTACAGCATTTATAATAATGAAATCATTTATAAGTAAAGAATTCCAGGCATGTAATGGGAGGCAAAACATACACAATGGCGAGAACAGCGACATTACACGGGAATTGTGACCAGCATTACGCATCGGTTGTTCTTAATTCTTAGATTATTTGACTCCATCAATCTGAAGATGATTGGGTCATCCGCCACCGGCGATAGAACCTCGAATTTTCGCAATGATACCATTAACGAGGCTTGAAATAATCATTTACAAATTGAAAATCACAAGGTAATACAATGTTAACATTTATAAATATGTTCAAAGTTTATAGTTATTTGAAGGGCTGTTATAATTCCTTAATAATCTGTCATTTTATATTAGTTATATTTAATTGATTCATGTTGATTTTAACTAATAGAATTCATGGCCTATATCTCGCCTCAGGATTCATCTTTTTATTTTTCTATTAGTTAATTTATTTATAACCAGCTATAAACATCCGGTGCATCAAATATCTTCTTTTTCGTGAAGATAGATCCCAAGACCTCCTCTGGAGATTTTAGCTTGCTTGTTTATTAATTTTTTCAAGTTTTTTCTTCGTCAGTCTTAGTTTACCACACCTTAAAAAAGCTCTTCAAAAATCTGACATATCGACAGATCTCTACATTGTTCTTAATTTTTTTCTTCTGCTATGGCCTTTTCCCATTCTAAAGCTCTTTTACCTTTTTTTAGTATAACTCTAACTCTAAATGAAGTTTTTAATCAATTAAGAACATGTAATCCATGTACTGCATGTATCATCATTAACAATTACGAACGTATAAATCCTTCTTCTCGGAACCTTTGTGACTCTTCTAAAGAAATTAGAACTCCGCGGAACAGCTTTTGCACTAGATAATATCACACTACACCGAAATCTATTATTGCCTTCATAGAAATCGTCATGTTTTCAACAAAAAAATGTCTTCTGAACGATTTTAGAACGTGGCTCGACATTTTATTGTTCTAAGACTTTATTAATCCATTTTCCCCTTAAGTTTTAATGACATTATTTATTGATAAATTTAGTTTATATTTTGACGCACGAATCATGCCAGACGACAGAGAGTAAATCACAAAAACTCGAACAAACGCGCATGTTCCCTCCATTGTTTCTTTAACTGATTTTTACGCCGACAAAAGAACACATGAATAATAGTGCGTTGATCATTGAAATNGCCGTCATTGAGATTCTAACACATGAGTCACTTCATTTAAATGATAGCTCTCAAAGGATAGCAGCGTCACCACTGCTAAAACTACATCATTTTTTTGTCATTTTTCGTCGTTTTTGATTTCGCTCGACTCGGGGGCTTGTCCTGAAAAAAGTTTACGACGCACTCTGCGTGCCTCAGTTTAGAGGTTTCTCTTCGATTAGAAAATAAATTGGATATTCTTTATTAGTCTATTTTACTATCTACCACGTTTATATCAACTTGCCTTCGTGTATGTCTGTTCGGGTGGAATTTTGTAGTCGATTTTAAACTAACTTCACGACTAGCTACAGTCTTCAAATTTGGCACATAGTTCAGAATTGGATGACAATGCATGAAAATGAATAGAAAAAAGACAAAGTGAAATCGAATTAAAATTAAAGAGAAATTAATATTTTCGGGATTGTCTTTTGTTGTCAATTCGATTATTTCAAATTAGTGTCGCATGTCAGCTGAAAAGTTTTGAGTACCAGTGAGTGAAAAAATTGAGATTTTGGAAGTGCGTACAAAAAAATAATAAGAATAATAATAATATTCTTAAAAACCACGTTTTTGTAGTGGAGAATAATAATTAAAATATAAAAATTTGAAAAACGTGGGGAGCATGAAATACATAACAGTACATATACACATACATATACACATTTTCTTACTCATACACATGCACAACCACATCCACATTCAGATACAATTACAGATATACATACGCATATTCTCATGAGCACACATACTGTTACTGTTATGTATTTCATGCGCTCCACGTTTTTCGTTTTTCAAATTTTTGTTTTTTAATTATTATTCTCCACTACAAAAACGTGGTTTTTAAAAATATTATAATTTTTTTAAAATTAATTTACATGTGCAATGGTAGTTTTTAAACTGAGCACTATTTTTTTGTTTGTTTGTTTGCGGGTGATTTAAAAGCATTTAGCAGTTATTTGCGTGAAACTGTATTCGAAATTATCCTCGACGAATAATTTTAAATTATGTGGATAAATTATGAATAAGTTAAAAGAAATTTTCTGTGTGGGCTTATTAGAGAAACTAGTGTAAAACAATGGACTAATGCTTAATTTTTTTTCGACTGTGGAGCCTTAAATGATCTCCTCTATTTTAGTGGAACTCCGTCTTCATAAATACAATTAATTAGCAATTGGGAATATATTAATTAAAGTACCAAAGAAAGACTTTTAATTAATTTGAAAATATTAAATGTTGAGAATGACGTTTGTCTTCGCTTTATCAATTATACTTTTAAAATTAGATTGTATGTCAGAAAGTTAAATTTACAGGGCTGGTGCAATATCTTGCCTAGTCCTAAATAAGCTGTATTACGGTTTTCGTTGAATGAAAATTTGAAAGAACTGTTATAAACGCTGAGAATGCTTATCAGGAAAATTTGAATCGACAAATTCGACGAAAATAAATTTCGAGTCTGCCGGCCAGGTGGCCGAGCGGTTAGCGTGCCTGACTGCGAAGCCATAGGCTGCGGGTTCGAATCCCGCTATGAGCATGAATGTTTCTCTCTCTCTTTGTGCTGTCCTCTGTTGTGTGTATGATGTGTGAATGTGGCCCAACCTATAAAACGGGTTCGTGGAAGTGTGGCGTGGGCAATGTTGCTCGCCTCCGTGACTTTGGTTCACAGGTGCCCATTGGGTAACGCGAAATGAGCAACAGTTCTGGCATAGTATAGGCAAAGATTCAAATTCAGTGCCTGCCGTTGGAGAAAAAAAAACAAAACATTCGAGTCTAAAACTTTGATGGGAAGTAATGCAAGTTTTAATAAATACATATCCTTTTCATAATTTAAATGAATTGTTAGATTAAATATATATATTTAAATTTGGCTTTTTTTTCACTCGCACTTTACTTGAATTATTTCTTAAAATAACCAAAATATTAAATAGATGGATTAATTGATTAAATACATTCATGCCTGTGAAAATTGTAACATCATGAAAGAATTATGCAAATCGAACCAAAGTCATGTAAAATGTATTCTGAGGAAAGACCTGCAAATGATTAGATTTACAATGCACATGTACTAGTATTGCGCATATTTTATATTATTATCAGTAATATGTGAAATAAATTTCATGAATTTTTGACAATTCCTTCATGATAGGCGATTTTCCAAACATTTGTGCTTAAATATAATTACTAGTATCAAGAATCAGTGCTTCTTAAAAAAAAAGAGCTAAGTCTTGGAACTCCTGTGGCCCATAGGGTTCCGCGGAACACCTTTAGGGAGCAACTGTACTTAGTTCGTTTACGATTCACAAAATACTTTAGAGAGAAATTTGGTTAAAATAAATAAAAACTTTATTAGATCATGAAAATACCGCAGTGTAGATATGGTTATATTATTGCTTATTTGTTAAAAAACAAACAAATGTGGGCCGAATATTTACAGTCAAATGTTTTTATCTTCCATGCATAAACTTATGTAAGGTATTCTATTAAAACCATCAATTTTAGAGCTTTTTTTAAAAATGAAATCACCAGCTTTTTTACATTAATCGATATTTGAACAAAATAAATAACTACAAAAATCGGACAAATAATTGTCTAGTATAATCTTTATAACAAAACCACCCACACTATTGGATGAAATTTTATAGTTACTTAACAAAATAATTAAGAAAGTATGAAGGAAGGTGAATAATTGAAGGTGAAGGTTTGGAGAAATGTGATTGCGATGAATGTGTTTAAAATGTTATTTTAATTGTCTTTAATTTATGACAAGTTCAAAGGTTAGAGAACACTGTGTATATCTGCAAGAATGTAGAGGGTTGCGAAAAGAAATTATTGTACGGAGTGTATCTTCTGTTTTTAAGTTTTAGTCACTAACGAAGGCAAGAAAGTAGAAGTAAAAATACTAAAGTTGAAAAATAAATTAAGGTTGGGGTGAATGATGCTTTTTTAAAGAACATCTAATTCAACTCGTATAGAAATTTAACATTATCATTGATCACAGTATAATCATTAATAATTAGCCAAAATATAACGCGAGTTAAAGTAAAATTAGTGAGTTTCATGCAATGGCGGCAAGAGACGGCACTGCAGCTTCAACTGTATTAATATCATTTTTATATTAATTAAATTATTTAAAAGTATTTTTCTCAAGCAAGTATGAAGACATAGTTTACAAAGAATAAGCAATGATTTTCTAACTAATTTAATAGTGAAGTTTCAGGCCATTTAAATTTAACTATTCTTTACATTTAAGAGAAACTTAAGAAGGCACTATAGGAAATAGTTAATTATATTGTTTTCTTTATATTTTTTGCTTCCTTATGTGTTTATATTACTTTTACCAGGGGCATCTAATAGTAGAGTTAAACCCGGGCATTCAATCACCTCTACATGGCTTTGTTTTAATCTAAGATAATTCATTAAAATGTATTTAATGAATTACAATTTTAAAGGAATAAAATGTTTGAAATTCGTCATTTTTTATGAATAATTATTTCATTTAAAAAAAAAACGTTCTGTTGCCTAAAAAATGAAATGCAATCTATTAATATAAACTTTAATCGATTCGATAAAAAACGCATTAAAAGATTCGCTTTATTTTTTTAAAAAAAGCATTTATTTCATCGATATTTTATGCATAGAACTCATTAAAAAAAACAATACCTCACCCAAAAAGATAACACATTTGAAGTATATCAAAAACTCATCCTAATTAAAAATTAACAAACACCGTCACACCTCACAAATTTCACTCCGTGACAAAAGAGCGACACACTGAACGTCCCATCAAACTGATCAAAACTATGAATTCTTAAATGTCCAATATTTCGACACTCCCAATCGGTAAAAAGAAGAAATAGAGACAAGAAAGTAATCACCGGTATTCAAGCATGCATGAAGGTCAAAACGAAAGTATAACGCTCCGCTCCTTTGAACTCGATTTTCACTAACAAGGAGTCCAAGGCCAGCATCAGAATCCTTCATCATCATCTTCAGCNGTTCGGGTGGAATTTTGTAATCGATTTTAAACTAACTTCACGGCTAGCTACAGTCTTCAAATTTGGCACATAGTTCAGAATTGGATGACAATGCATGAAAATGAAGAGAAAAAAGACAAAGTAAAATGGAATTAAAATTAAAGAGAAATTAATATTTTCGGGATTGTCTTTTGTTGTCGATTATTTATTTCAAATTAGTGTCGCATGTCAGTTGAAAAGTTTTGAGTACAGTACAGTGAGTGAAAAAATTGTGATTTTGGAAGTGAGTACAAAATAATAATAATAATAATATTTTTAAAACCACGTTTTTGTAATGGAGAATAATAATTAAAAAATAAAAATTTGAAAAACGAAAAACGTGGGGAGCATGAAATACATAACTGTACATATACACATACATATACACATTTTCTTACTCATACACATGCACAACCACATCCACATCCACATTCAGATACAATTACAGATACACATACATATATTCTCATGAGCACACATACTATTACTGTTATGTATTTCATGCTGCCCACGTTTTTCGTATTTCAAATTTTTGTCTTTTAATTATTATTCTCCACTACAAAAACATGGTTTTTAAAAATATTATTATTTTTCTTAATTAATTTACATGTGCAATGGTAGTTTTTAAACTAAGCACTATTTTTTTTTGTTTGTTTGCTTGCGGGTGATTTTAAGCATTTAGCAGTTATTTGTGCGAAACTGTATTCGAAATTATCCTCGACGAATAATTTTAAATTATGTGGATAAATTATGAATAAGTTAAAAGAGATTTTTTGTGTGGACTTATTAGAGTAACTAGCGTAAAACAATGGACTAATGCAGCGGTTCTTAATTTTTTTTCGACTGTGGAGCCTTAAATGATCTTTTCTATTTTAATGGAACTCTGTCTTCATAAATATAGTTAGTTAGCAATTGTGAATATATTAATTAAATTACCACAGAAAGACCTTTAATTAATTTGAAAATATTAAATGTTGAGAATGACATTTGTTCTCGTTTTATCAATTATACTTTTAAAATTAGATTGTATGTCTGAAAGTTAAATTTACAGGGCTGGAGCAATATCTTGTCTAGTTCTGTATAAGCTGTTTTACGGTTTTCGTTGAATGAAAACGTGAAAGAACTGTTATAAACGCTGAGAATGCTTATCAGGAAAATTTGAATTGACAAATTCGACGAAAAGAAATTTCGAATCTAAAACTTTGATGGGAAGTAATGCTAGTTTTTATAAATACATATCCTTTTCGTAATTTAAATGAATTGCTAGATTAAATATATATATTTAAATTTGGCTTTTTTTTCACTTGCATTTTACTTGAATTATTTCTTAAAATGACCAAAATATTAAATAAATGGATTAATTGATTAGATACACTTATACTTGTGAAAATTGCAATAACATGAAAGAATTATGCAAATCGAACTAAACTCACATAAAATGCATTGTGAGGTAAGACCTGTAAATGATTAGATTTACAAAGCACATGTACCAGTATTGTGCATATTTTTTATATCCCTATCAGTAATATGTGAAGCAAATTTCATGAATTTTTGACAATGCCTCCATGGTGGGGCAATTTTCCAAACATTTGTGCTTGAATATAATTATTAGTATCAAGAATCAGTGCTTCTTAAAAGAAAAAGAGCTAAGTCTTGGAACTCCTGTGTCTCATAGGGTTGCGAGGAACACTTTTAGGGAGCAAATGTACTTAGTTCGTTTACGATTCACAAAACACTTTAGAGAGAATTATGGTTAAAATCGATAAAAACTTTGTAAGATCATGAAATATCACATTTTAGTTATGATTATATTATTGCTCATTTGTTTAAAAACAACCAAATGTAGGCCAAATATTTACAGTCAAATGTTTTTATCTTCCATACATAAACTTAAATAAGGTATTCTATTAAAACCGCAAATTTTAGAATTTGTTTTTTTTTTTAATGAAATTACCAGGTCTTTTACATTAGGGGATCATTAATCAATATTTAAACAAAAAATAAATAAATAAAAAAAAATAACTACAAAAATCGGACAAAGTCTAGTATAATCCTTATAGCAAAACCACCCACACTATTAAATGAAATTTTATAGTTGCTTAAGAAAATCATGTTGGTTAAAATAATTAAGAGAGTCTGAAGGAAAGTGAATAATTGAAGATGAAATGAATGTCTGAAGAAAGGAGAATAATTGAAGGTGAAGTGTGAAGAAAAGTGATTGCGATGAATGTGTTTAAAATGTGCATGCTATTTTGATAGTCTTTAATTCATGACAAGTTCAAAGGTTGGAGAGTACAGTGTATATCTGCAAGAATGTAGGGAGTTATGAAAAGAAATTGTTGAACAGACTGTATCTTCTGTTTTTAAATTATAGTCACTAACGAAGGCAAGAAAGAAAATTAAAAATACTAAAGTTGAAAAATAAATTAAGGTTGGGGTGATTTATTTTTTTAAAGAATATCTGTTTTAACTTGTATAGAATTTTAACATTATCATTGATCACAGTATAATCATTAATAATTAGCCAAAATATAGCACGAGTTAAAGTAAAATTAGTGAGTTTCATGCAATGGCGGCAAGAGACGGCACTGTAACTTCAACTGTATTAATATCATTTTCATGTTAGTTAAATTATTTAAAAGTATCTTTCTCAAACAAGTATGAAGGCATAGTTTACAAAGAATAAGCTATGATTTTCTAACAAATTTAATAGGGAAGCTTTAGTCTATTTAAATTTAACTATTCTTTACATTTAAGTGTGACTTAAGAAGGCACTACAGGAAATTGTTATATTGTTTCCTTCTTTTTAATTTTGTGCTTCCTTATGTGATTATATTGCTCCTGCCAGGAGCATCTAACAGAAGAGTTAATCTCAGGCATCCAATCACTTCCACCATGTCTTTGTTTTAATCTCAGATAATTCATTAAAATATATTTCACGAATTATAATTTGAAAGGAATCAAATGTTTGAATTTTGTCATTTTTATGAATAATTATTTCACTTAAAAAAAAAAAAAAAAAAACGTTACGTTGTGTTGCCTTAAAAAATGAAGTGTAATCTATTAATACAAATTCTCATCGATTCGATAAAAACGCATTAAAAGATTCGCATAATTTTTTTTGTTGAAAAAAGCATTTATTTCATCGATATTTTATGCATAGAACTCATTAAAAAAAACAATACCTCACCCAAAAAGATAACACATTTGAAGTATATCAAAAACTCATCCTAATTAAAAATTAACAAACACCGTCACACCTCACAAATTTCACTCCGTAACAAAAGAGCGACACACTGAGAGTCCCATCAAACTGATCAAAACTATGAATTCTTAAATGTCCAATATTTCGACACTCCCAATCGGTAAAAAGAAGAAATAGAGACAAGAAAGTAATCACCGGTATTCAAGCATGCATGAAGGTCAAAACGAAAGTATAACGCTCCGCTCCTTTGAACTCGATTTTCACTAACAAGGAGTCCAAGGCCAGCATCAGAATCCTTCATCATCATCTTCAGCTTCCAGGTTGACTTACTGGAGCATCTTCAAGGAATATATCTTCGTTGATCCATAGTGGTTGGCAATTGCTTTTGTCATGGCTCGATCATTCTGGACGTGAGCTATGAACGGACAATTTTTTACGCTAACAATTGTCCCCCTACTGAATAGGCCAGTCGGTCGCCTGTCATGTGTGTCCATGAGGTGAGGAGAGCAGAATAATTTAAATAAATAATAACGTGTTTTAGATTCAGATTATGTCTTCAAAATGTTGCAAGTTAATTTAGTAAGTTTGAAAATGATTTGATAGTTTTAAATAGGAGAATAGGGAAGAGGAGTTTCCACCGGAGCAGGGCCGGATTACCCATTAGTCCAAACTAGGCCTGGGGCCCCCAATGATTAGGTGCCCCCTTAAAAAAATTTTTGAAAATAAGTTCAAAAAAATTACGAAAAACAATGATTTTTTTAAAAAAAAATCAATTTCAAATATACGAGTATATTAATTAAATACAATAATTTTTTTAGTTCTAATTTAACAAAAAAAAAGTAAAATTTAATTTATTGTTTATTTTTATTTTAAATTTGCTTTAAGAAAGCAAATTTAAAATATAAATAATGAAAAGATTATATAAATACTTTTATATTTGAATAAATAAAAAATATACGAGAAAAAAAAATTGAATCTAAGGGCCTCAAAAATTTGAATGGCCTAGGGCCCCACGTGCGCTTAATCCGGCCCTGTACCGAAGAAAATGTCAAAAATAAAATTATTTTATTGCATTCTTAAAAACCCTTGAAGTACCCTGTTTAATGTCATATAATTAAAATTTTAAGCATTAAAAATCGCTTAATATCATCCATTTGAGCCTAGCGTCCAATGGTGGCGCAAAATTGCTGCATAAGTGTTTCGTTATTAACCCATTTTAGGCCAAGTTTAGAAATTTTATAAAACGTGGTATTATTTTCATTGAAATGTGTTTAAATTACATTCATTAAGGCACAAAAAGTTACGTGCATGAAAAATAATACTTTATTTAACAAAATAAAATGGTGCGTATACGCACTATTGACCAAAGTAAGGAGCAAAGTATTTAATTGAACACTGGTTTTTAAATGATATTTATTTTATTTTAATTTTATATACATCTTTAATCTATCTTTACACGCAACTTTAATCCATCAAAAACACATGATTAATCTTAAGTGGAATAATTATATGCAATATTAATCCACTATAAAAATATATGATTAATTCCAAGCTAAATAGTTATATGCTACTTTAATCCATCACAAAAACGTGTGATAATCTCAAGCGGAATAATTATATGCAATTTTAACCCATCACAAAAGCACAGGATAAAAACATATGATTTATCTGAAGCGGAATAATTCTACGCAACTTTAATCCATCACAAAATTATATGATAAAAACATATGATTAATTTCAAGCGGAATAATTATATGCAACTTTTATCCATCATAAAAACATATGATTAATCTCAAAGAGGAATAATTATGCATTTTCAAAAAGTCGAATTAGTCAATAACCGTTTCAAGTGAAAAAAACTAACGCATTTTGAAAATTTTTCAACAGAAAGAGTTTACTCCCATTGAATTACTAATATTTTATAGATGTCTTCTGAACCCTTAAAAATAGCAGTAAAATAAAATTAGTGAGAAATATACGTGATAGTGTTAATAAAAAAAAATTTATTGAAATGGTGCGCTTATGCACTTTTGACCAAAAATGGGTTAAGATTTACTTTTCAGAAATAAGAGAGTTCTGTTTATCATAGTATGTTAATTATATCATCGTTCAGATTTGTCATCGTTTCGATTTGTCATCGTTTAGATTTGTCATCGCTTAGAATTGTCATAGTTTAGATTTATCGTCGTTTAGATTCATTCAACCTCCTGTTATATATAACGTTTTTAAACTTGACCATTTCGACAAAAAATAGACTAAAAATGTCATTAAAAAAATTTGCCTTAGGAGCAAAACTAATTTCAGCGTGACTCCCGAATGAGACAAGATCAATTATTTGTATAAATACAACAAAAAATTTGTTCCCCAGGGCTATCTAAATAAATTTTTAGATTATCTAGGTAACTTGAGAAATGAAACAAATTTCGACACTTTAACGGATTAACCTATTTAATCAACACATCACCTAGACACTGTTGAGTAACCAATTTCTGCACTTTAGTGTTAACATACACAAATAAATCAGTTTAAAATTGTGAATTTCACCGTTTTTGCATTCTTGTTACTTAGATACTAAATTGGCGAAATTTAACTTTTCTTTTAATTAAAACTTTAATATGACATATTTCTATACGAAACTATATACTCTACATTACCTGATTATAATCTTCGTTTCAAAATTATATAAATAGGAAATAGTCGAAATGCACTAAAAAATAGGTGCCCATTTTCAAGAATTGCCAGACGTGCATGAGTAGAAACAAATATGATTTGAGAATAAGTGATGTAAGAAGAATTATGTAAGAAAGTTATATAAGTTACCTTAAAAAAAAAGAAAGCAATTTTATGAAAGTTTCAAATCATTTTTACTTCTTCGCATTCACGTCTGGCAATTATTGGAAATGAGCACCTACTTTTGAACTCTTGAAATAAGTTAACTTTTATTTCCTGTTTATATATTTTCAAAGCGAATGATGTTTTTTATCAGGTAATATCTTACCGCTCCAGTTTCGTGGTATTATTTACTTTATACACTGTACATTTTGTCATTTAAATTTTATATCCATTTTATAAATGTCTTTTTTTTCGAATCTGGTTAAAAAGATTTTTTTTGAAAGTTTGTTAGATGTGAAATAGTGCATTTTTTGTTCCCTTCTTTATACTCTACAAGTAGGTTTCAGAGCTAGTGTCGACCACATTGCAACATTAAAGATTATAGTCGAACAATCTATTGAATGGCAATTAACAGTATACTTAAATTTCATAGATTTTGTAAAGGCTTTCGACAGTTTACACAGTGAAACACTCTGGAAGCTGAAGTATTATGGAACACCTGAATGTCTTGTTAAACATATTTGTCATGCTTTTTTCATTATTTTGTAATAATTAAGGTCAAAATAAGTGAAAAATATTATGTTTAGCATTTTAATAATTTATGGTTATGAAATACAGCATNTTTTTTTTTTTTTTTGCTTTATAGATAAAATGCTTCAAACACGGCTTACTTCCAAACAATATTTTTCAAATTTGCACTTATTTGTAGTTATTTAGATCTGAGAGAAACAGCTACTCATCGTTGAAATTTCTTTAATTTACAAAATAAATTGTAGATAAATTTTTGAATACAAATGAAAAAGAAATTCAGACTACTTATTATTAGTACAAATATTTAATACAATAATTATTAGTACAATTCCGATAATCAAACAGATTTATTTTAGTAACTATTGAATTGTTTTTAATAATTAATAAGTATCAAAATATATTTTCAAACAAATTTCTTTCGTCTATAACATAGAGTTAATTGTGATAGTAGCGGAGCAGAAATGATTGAACTGATATTGTTACCAAACATGGAGCTCCAATTGATTGAGCTGAGTGCTCTAGCTTGTCGAAAAATGGTCAAAATTTTAAATGCAAGATTTGATTCTTTAAATCTTGCAATCTAAATTTCGTATTGTTAAAAACTCGTACACCAAAGTCAATAAGTTATTGAAAAATAAAGCAATAAAATACTGAAAAAATGTGAATAATTATCATAAAATAAGATATAATTTCCTCTCACATTCAAAATAATTTTCATATTTAAGTAATAAAATTTAGCAGATAAAGTATTTTTACATTTGGTTTACAGTTTTACATACATATCATGTCGCACAAAAATATAATTTGATTATAAATTCAATTTACATTGATTTCACGACAAAGAAAGTTGTTAATACAAATGTTTGCTCGAAAATTTATCAAGTAAAATTATCCCACTTCCTCAATACAATGCGAAAACCAAATCCTAACAGAAAGTTTTTATTTTCTAAACTTTTTTCCTTTCTTCAAAATTAAGGCATCTTCGCCAAATTTTACTTCGAAAATTTATATAAGATTTCTCCAAAGGTCAATATCCAAAGTATTTCTTCGAAACTTAAATCTTTCTCCTTAACCTGAAAGAAAATAGTTTTTTTGATAACATCCAGACATGGCGCAAAAATAAAAGCATCCGCTATACAATTGTCTGCATAATTACATCACTAGATCTGACATCGTATTGGTCATGTGAAACTTTGTAAGCCTCAATCGGCCTCATGTGGTTTTGACTGTGGTCACGTATTCACTTAAACGGGAGATATATTTTATTTTTTGAAAAACAAGATAAACTGAAAAATCTTTTTTCTCCATTTATTTCAACGTGAGAAGCATAATTCTCGAACATAAAACTCGATTCAGATTAATCTCAATCACTTGTTTTATCGTGAGTTTTTCGAAAATGCCTCATTTAATTTATTTTTAAATAATTTCAACAACTCTTTTATAATTTTTGAAACATTATTTAAGAAAAGAAGTTATTTAGTGTAAATTTTTAAGTTGATTTTATTTTTGTCTGAAATTAGCCGGTGAAATATCATATTTTAGATGAAAATAAGACTGAATTATAACGGTACTAAAGTATTAGGAACACTATGGCTAAGAATATATATAGGGGAAGAAGGCTAGCTTTCATAGGCATGATGTAAATCAGTCCCCTAAGGTTTGGTATGGTCCCTTTGCATAAAGGAAAAAAATAGTATTTCGAGGCAAAAACTGAAATTCTTGTAAGAAAAAAAATTTTAAAAAATAAATAAAAAACTGTATTTTTTGAACATTCATAATTTTTCTAGACTCATTCTTTAAAAATCAGAGATGATTTCGGTAAAAAGTTAAAAAAAAATAATAATAAAATAAAATAAAAAACTGAAAAAGTTATGCGCAAAACACATTTTAAATAATTGCAAAAGTATCTGAATTTTGAGCAAAAAAAGTGTGTATAGGAAGCATATATTCATAGAATATTATCAACGTTTCATTAAAAAAAATCTATGTGAGATTTTTTTTTAAAATTCTGTGAATACGAATCTCGATGTGAGATCTCGATGTGAGAATATAAATAAACTAAAGGATAGACTTCCCATTCAGATCAACAAAATTTTTCTATCCTCTAATGATTCACCAATTAATAATTTCATTCAATAACGTCTCGATATTTTATTTTTACAAGAAAAAGCTTTACAAATGTTTACGAGTATTAAATTTAGTATATTAATGAATATGTAATTTTTATAATGAAATTCTATGCATCAATCTGAAACTGTATTGTAATGTTTAATAATAAAATATGAAAAATTTGTTTGTATCTGTCTATGAATCTATCTTTTTACTTCAGTTACATTTGTATTAAGATCCTGAGATTTTGGAAAGAGAGTTTCACCCTTTTACGCAGATGAGACACTGCTGTTCCTTTTAAACCTCTTTTTCCTGACTCTCTAATTACAAGTAAAAATATATTTTGGTATTTTTAAATGAGAAAAAATAGTCTAATTGTTAGTAAAAAATCTGGTAGATTCTAGGAATTATATTTGCTATGAAATATAAAATCAAAAAAAAAAGAGAAAAAAAAGAATTTTGAAATTTTTTTAATTCAAATTTAAAAATTTACTAATAATTGATTGTTTAAATTAAAAAATTTCAATGATGGAAAATCTGTTTCTTTTAGATCTAAATCATTCAAAATAAGTGCAATTTCAAAAATCATTGTTTTATTATTAATTGTAATATATTATATAAATGTAAAAATTGTACTATGTTATTAATTATGAAAAAAAATATTGTTTAAAAATTATTGGAAGTTTTTACCTTTAACGCAGAAAAAGAAATCGGTCTTTCACGATGCATTTCATAACCTTAAATTATTAAAAAGCTAAATACATTCATTTTGATCTAAATTAATACAAAACATTGAAAAAAGTCTGAAAAATATGTTTAATTAAAATTCTGCATCACAGGGTAAAGGAGTATTTTTAACCATTATCTTAAAAATTCTGTCATTTCAATTTGTCAGTTCGGAAGGGACTTTAAAGAAAAATGCATGAATGAAATGAAAATTGAAATTTTTTCATAAGTATAGCTTTAGGCATTGTTGGAAATTAAACTCCAGGAGCTTTTCTTATTTTAAATTATTTAAAAGATTCTCGTGATTAATAGTATCATATAAACGGAGAAAAAAATTCTGGTAAAATTACCGCTCTGTCTGGTCATAACATTTTTGGTAAAAAAAAAAAATTATAAATAAAATTAAATTATAACGTATTTAAGAGATTCATTTGGTAATTTTTCCATTCATATGGTAACGGTTTGCCGGAAATTCTGGTTTTAAAAAATTATAATTCTTTTTAATACGCATTTAGTTAAAAATGCAAAAATGCAAAACTGAAACTGAAATTTAAACTAATAAATGGTTTTTATGATATGCCTTGAGAAAATTTCCAAATTTTACACATTTATCAAATTTTATCACACATTATAAAATCATATTTTGTTGTTAATTTGATCAAAATCATTGCAGAAGCACAAAGGAAAAAATTACCGACCTTTTCAGCGTTTCCACAGAGCCACAAACGAGGTAATTTTTTACCATATTCACGTAAGTTTTGACCATACTATTTTTCTCAGTGTACGAATGATTCTGAGCATAGGTAAATTTTATTTTGATGCAATAAACTTCTAAAATGAAGTGTTTTGCTGAATTTAGTAACATAAAATAAGGGTAATAAGTAACAACAAATAATAAAAAAGCATTGAAATTATTTTAGCTTATTTAACAGTGTCGGTATATACCTTTCAGTTTTGAGTATGACTTCGTAGACTTGATTAACACCAATTTTTTTATTAATTACTTCTTTTTTGACCCCGTACGAAGACAGTACAATTTTAAGAATTTACAAATTATTCAAAAATTTTTACTTATTTTTATAAATTAATGATAAAATTTATGAAGTTTTATCAAATTCAACAAACTTGTCTTATGAGTTGTGGTTGGACGATTTGCTATTTTTGAAATTCCGAAGCATGGCTCATGCAAACTCCATATTTATCTGATATGTAAAAAAAAAAATGACTGATGATAAGATAGAAAAATTTTGATAGAACAATATATTTACTACACTCTAATAAATGAAAACTTACTTTTAAGGTAACTCATTTCCATAGCATTCAGTTCTTCAAATGAAAAGTCTCCCAGTGACAACTTTTCAAAGTTATAGTTTTTCCAACAACGTATGGAAATGTAACAAATCCTATAAAAGAAACTTCAATGCTTTTATGTCCTTATCTCAAACTATTTAGAATCTAAATTTATATTGTTATTTTGTTATTGGTTAAAGGGTAATTAAATTGCGAGAATTAGTCCATAAAAATTTGAGACGTATTTACAAAAATGAACATTTTTATATTACCGTATGAGACAATTTGTTGTTTATGATACATCTGATAAATAAGATGATGCTTTAAAATAACAGAAAAAATAACCTATCAATTAAAATGTATAAATTGTCAATAGGTTACTAAGAACGTTAGTAAGGATTTATTATATCTTAAATATAGTACTTCTTACAAAAATGAGTATCAATGTTTTAGTATGAATTTTTATCATCTTCTTCTTTTCATATTAGTACTAGATATAACATAACCAATCAAAAGAACATGAAACCAACCAATTGGAAAAATCGTAAATGTTTATGTTTCAACATTGTGTAAGAAATTGTGTAGAAATAAGTGTTTTATTATTTTGTTTAAGAGATAAGATAAAAATATTTTTGGGTTTATATTATTTACACATTATGAACACTTATTTTGAATTCCAATAAACTCTATTTCGTTCAACTACAGTGTTTAGGAATTTTTTTCCAAAATAAAAATATTATTCGGCAGAATAATTTCATATTTTTATAAAAGTTTTAATAGTCTAATTTAAAGTAGAGGAGTACTTATTTAGCCCTACAATGTATTTGCATAAACTGTCTTATTAATTAATTTGACTAATTATAACGGTAAGTCTTTAAAGGATTTTTAAAAAAAATATATATTTTACATATAATGGATTTATTTCTTAGAAAAAAAAACGACAAATTACCTAAGATTTATGAAGAATTCAAATAATCGTTGCTCAGATTTGTTATCTGTTTATATAATTTTTATCGGTCATTTTTTTTATCAGGGTACTAGTAAATGTAGTTTTCAACTGCCTTTATGAAGTTAATTTATAAAACTACATTCAATTTAAAAAAAAATAATAATTAAAATTAAACCTTTCAAAATTGTTTATAACAGTTTTGACTCTTTGTAACTAATTTGTCCAAAATCACAGTCACTAGTAGTTTAGTCAAAATAGTTTTTCTTCGGTTAAAATTATAACCCTGATAAACATAGAACAAATGTGAGCAACGACTAATGATATTCCTCATAAATCTTTATTTATCTATGCTTTTTTTTTAGGAAATGAATCCGTTATTTGTAAAATACTATTTAAAAAAAGTTCTTAAGATCTTTAAATTCAGCAGCTCTTCACACTCCATTATAAAATCACACAGTGATTCCTTTTTTTAGTGACGTCATAACATTTTCCTTTGGTAATTAACTGCATAATCGCACGTGCATCTCGGTTACATATGTATTATCATTCGGTGATATCATAAAGTATTCACATTCTAACCTTCAAGGGACCGAAATTTCGGTTCACTAATGATTCACAATTTAACTAATGGTTCCTAAACTCCTCCCTTTTATTACACATTATTTAAATAAATGACTGAAAAATATTATGCAGTAGCAAAAAATTTGTTATTTTTCATTACTCTTCGTCTTGCGTACAAATAAAAATTAGTAATCTTTAGCTGATGAGCAAACCTCAACATCAGATATGGAAACACTTCCGACTCTCAGATAATTTTTCGTGAATTTCTGTTATTCCGCTTTTTAAACCTGTCTAACCTGCCATTCGAGCACATAAAATTAGTCTCTATAGATTGTTTTAAAAATCGGTATATGTATTTATTTTGAAGTAAAAATTTCAAAATTATTACAAAAAAATGGGGAAAAAATCAGTCGAAGACAGAAAGAAGTTCATTATATCCAACTTCCTCACTTTTTTGGTTTACTATATCCACTAAAAATAACATTATACGTGCATAGCAAGGCACGGGATCGAGCATTTCGTTCACTATATCCGGGAGTTCACTATAAACCGTGGTCACTATAGCGGGGTTTGACTGTATAAACAAATTTCACTATCTTGCATTTCGGCTTTGTTTTTTTCCCCTTCCCTGTGAGTTAATATTTAATAATAAAAAAATATTAAATATTTCATGCTAGAAAAAAAAGAGAGAAAAAATATCAAATTAAGAACATTTTCGTGTTTTCGAACATCAAGGCTGAATAAAGCTTTGTTTTTGTGTTATATTTTGCTTTGTACACCAAGACGTTTGCTCCATTAGTATCAATGATTCTTGACAGACATCTTCACGCTGATTGGTTGGTCGAGCAGTAAAATAATTCAATATAGCCTATAAAACTTAACCACCTTTAATAGAATCAAATCGTATATTTTTTAACATTCCGGCCAAACAAAAGGTCTAATGATTCTTTTATTGTATTTGAACAATATAAAAAAGTATGATATAAAACAATCTTCGTCTACAATTCAATACAGTGTGACGGCATGGCAGCAGAAACTGATCTTACAACAATTTATTTAAGACATTTTAAGTTTCAAGAGAATTTTTATAAAATGCAGCGTTCGAAATATTAGAATGCTCTTAAATGAGGTGAATTAGTTTTATTTAAATTTTAGAAATAAAAATAATAGTGCGATTTTTTTAAACGTAAATTTGTACTTTTGTTCTTGAAGATAGTTTTTTCTCTTTAACTGTCAATGTAAAAAGTGAAGATATAAATTTATGGAAATTTTTAAAATAAAAATCTGCTATATCGGCTTCAGAGTAATAAAAATTAAAGTAAAAAAAGTTGCATTTTTAATTATTTTTTATTTCTAACAAACTATTCAATCGATTTCATTCATTTACTTATTTATTTTTTGGCTTTCGTCATTTAAAATTACACAGTTTAAGGGACATAAAAATTCTTTTTTTTTACGATTCCAAATTATTTCTGAAGAATATTAAATTAAATAATAAAAAACAATTATTAAAAGTTACTTTTTTTTATGTAATTGCTATGGTAAAGCATGCATTATAAATGTAGGCAAAATGTTTTGGATTCGCTTATATAGTTTCAAAAATTTAGTAAAATATGCAGAGAAAAAAAAACCTAGCATAACAATATTTTTCAGATTGAGGTTATTACACCTTTTATATTATGGCTTGAATATANATATATATATATATATATATATATATATATATATATATATATATATATATATATATATATATATATATATATATATATATATATATATATATATATATATATGTTACTGATTTTGATATTTAAGATGTCAATGTGGGGGACAAATTAATTAGCTTCTTTAAGGTAAGCTCCTCAAACCGATTATAAAAAAAGAAAAAAAAACTTGCGAATTTTAAAAATTTTTTTTTGTTTAATTTTCTTTTTTAATTTTTCTTATAGAAAGCTCTATTTATTGTTTATCTAAAAAAAGAGAGCTCTGAATATTGTTAATTTTAGGAAACACGTAAAAGCAATGATCTGTATCTATTCTCAACGATATCAGTAAAGATATTTAACTCTTATAAAAAGGTAATTAATTACATAATTTTTAAACATATACTGTATACTTCACGAAGCAGTTTTTTACGCTGAAACAAATGAAACCAATCCTGAGACAATGGGTTTAATAGTTTAAAATTTATAAGGAGTTTATGAATATGAAGTACAAGTTAGTACTTGTGAATTTACTATACTTTCTTCGTCTACATCTCGACAAATTAAGAATTATTTCGCATGCATATTTTTATGCTAAATCAAATAAGACCTAAAACGAGCCAATAAGACTAATATTTCAAAAGTCAAAAGTGCGTTTTTACGTATTAAAAGTATTATTTTGTACGTATTACGTATTAAAAGTACAATTATTTTTTTTTTCAACTAATGTTTTATCTCACTAGGTTTGGCATGAAGCATTACATAAACAAATGTAGTTGACAACTAGATAGCAATTTTAGTTTCGTAATTAAGTACTATTCAAAAATAGTGCTTTTTCTTACACAAAAATCTCTGCAACTTTTGAAATATTAGTACTATTGACCCATGCTTGGTTTCATTAGATTTAGTGCTGACAAATAAACACTATACAATATCTCATTTGTTTAGATAGCGATTTCAGATGAGTAAAATGGTGCAAGTACAAAATATTTAGCCATAAAATTTTTATAACATCTAAATTACAACACTGATCGTCTCATGATGGATTTCAGTTGATTCAGTGTAGATAAGAAACAATTCCTCATATTTCTAAACAGGAACATGCAATTTTCTTCCCTCCCTATCGATTCTTTCCCTGACACGAGATATTATTCAATTTTAAACCACTTACTATGAGAAGGGTATTTATTTGAAATAAGCTTAAGTTCAAATGCAACATAACTCTGTGATATCACAAACATTTTAATCTTATGCTAGGAAACTCAGCCCCTGATCGCTTCCCTCATCAACCGCCACAATCATCATTTCTTTTGTTTCTTTAAGATAAACAAGCTGTTACATAAAAATTGAACATTTATTTATTAAAAAAATATTTAATTGAAAAATCCAATTATGTTTTTATTTGTTAACACAGTTTCACAGATTTAGTTTACAATTCGATTGGGTGAAAATTTAACCCTAATACTTTTTATCGGTTACTTTACAAAGCATATAAAGAACCTGATGTCATTAAATTTATCAAATTTCAAAGGATTAAATTTGCAGGCCACATTATAAGAATGGAGGATAGCAGGACAACCAAAAACGTTTTCAGTGCCAGGCCAACAAGTACAAGGAAAAGAGGACGGCCAAACCTAAGATTTTTAGACTGTCTTGAAAAGGACCTACAAGTTTTAAAGATAATAAACTGGAGAACCTTGGCTAAGGGCAGAATGTCTTGGCATAGGCTTGTTGAGAAGGCCAAGGCCCATCCTGGGCTGTCGTGCCAATGAGAAGAAGAAGAATTTCTATCGGTTACCATTGCAACTTTATTCGCAATTTTGATTTTTAAATTCTCAATTAAAGTTTGATTACTTGAAAAGCCCGCTAAATGTTTTTCTCCAATGAGATTATCAATATAGTAAAGTGCGAAACGTTAATTCCTATCAATGTTTTACAATTTTGTAATCATTACTTTATTTTTACACTTTGATTAAACATAGTTTTACGTAGAGCTCATTAAAAAAGTAAGCGTAACTTATTTACAGTTTAATAATTGGAAAACAGTTCGTTGGATATGATACCGATTTAAATGGGTATATCATAAAATGTACCGATATACGGCAATATCATAGGATTGCCTTTTAATAACACAGTTTTACGTAAAGCTCACTAAAAGTAAGCGTAACTTATTTATAGTTTAATAACTGGAAAACAGCTCGTAAGTTTTGATACCGATTTAAATGGGTATATCATAAAATGTACCGATATACGGCAATATCATAGGATTGCCTTTTAATAACACAGTTTTACGTAAAGCTCACTGAAAGTAAGCGTAACTTATTTATAGTTTAATAACTGGAAAACAGTTCGTAAGTTTCGATACAAAATGGGTGTATCATAAACTGTACTTGACA
>NC_092205.1:52782195-52791550 GCF_043381705.1 Parasteatoda tepidariorum
AAAAAAAAAAAAAAAAAAAAAAAAAAAAAAAAAAAAAAAAAAAAAAAAAAAAAAAAACAGCAAAAATCTTAGAGGAAAAACTCTAAGTATCTAAATAATTTTAAGTTCAATACTGCGGAATTTTTTTTAAAAATGTATTTTGTTATTTTATAATTAATAAAAAATACATTTAATACTTTTATTAAGTACCGTTTAAACTTTTTCATAAATGTTTGCACTACCGGTAGCTTGATACAAATTGCATGACTTATTCTTCAAAAATTAAAAACATGAACACATTTCATGTAAGAATAGAAAATAAACATAAAAGTTTATATTTAAATTTAAAAATGGTTTTGAAGAAAAATAAAAGTAATATTGAAATTAAGAATGATTTTGAATAAAAAGTTATATAGAAATATAAGAATGAATTTGAATAAGAAATATAACAAATAAGAATGATTATAATTTCGGCGTAAATATATCTCGTAAATAATTTTTAGTAAAGAACTCGCCCGGATTATTAAGATGTAAATCATGTGAACATGTAAATCATGCAAAAGATTGACTGAAATATATCAATGGTTAATCCAGGTGATATAATATATCAGCTCCCACTGAAAAACACGATATCAGCTCTTCGTTCCTTAATTGCTACAGAAGCTTAATTGACAGTCACATGATTCGGTTCGAACAATTTGGGCGATAACCCCTACTTTAACCGTTACGTAGGGTGGGAATCATGAAAATTAAGTTTCGGGGAGGACGGTCGATACGAGAAGTCGTTTGCTCGACCCTCTCCAATCCTGCTCTATCTGATCTTCTGGTAAGGCAAATGAGAGTAGTCAAAACGTGATTCTATTAAACGTAATAAGGAAACGAACAATTAAGGGGGGTCAGCAGCTGCGATGGTAGCCATACAATTGGGAAAAGCTGACTGTGATGTCACACATTGCACGTGCAGGCAGTCGAACGCGATCATGGTATTAGTGGGACATGGGGAGGACGATTTTTAATGTGTGTGAAAGATTTCAGGGAGTGACGTCAATTCGGTTGATATTTTTGCCACTTTTAATATGCGTCTGAAGAGGCAAATCAGAACAAGCTGTTTGGAACAGAGAGATAACTATTAAATTGAGGAGAATATTGCATTCCTGAAATTGAAATCAGTTTTAACTAGCATTCATTTCCTCATTTATATAGTCTTCAACAAGTGGTCAATTAAGTGCTATATCAAAAAATACGTAGAGTCCTTTATATTTGTTAAAACGCTACAAAAAGAGCGATTTATTATAATTAGAAAAAAAGAGACTGCAAAGGGTAATTTCAATTCGGTTGATAGTTATGCAACTTTTAATGTGGATTTAAAAGCGAATCAAGGCAGACTGTTTGCAACATAAATTGTTATTAAATTAATGAGGATATCGTATTGCTAAAATTAGAAACAATTTTAACTATAGTACTTATTTTCTCATTCATTTATCATTCATGTGATCAAATAAGTGCTGGTAAATATAAATCAAAAACTACATTAAATTTAATTTATATTTATTAAAACGTTACAATAAGAGCGATCTATTATAATTTAAAAAAAAAAAGATACTGCAAAGGGTAACTTGAATTCGGTTGATATTTTTGCCACTTTTAATGTGGATTTAAAAGCAAATCAAGGCATACTGTTTGCACCATAAATTGTTATTAAATTAATGAGGATATCGAATGGTAAAATTAGAAACAATTTTAACTATAGTATTTATTTTCTCATTCATTTAGCAAGCAAGTGGTCAATTATGAGCTAGTAAATATATATCAAAAAGTACATTAAATTTAGTTTATATTTATTAAAACGTTACAATAAGAGGGATTTATTATAATTAAAAAAAAGAGACTGCAAAAGGTAACTTCGATTCGGTTGATAATTTTGCTACTTTTAATGTGAATTTAACGGCAAATGAAGACAGACTGTTTGCAACATACATTGTTATTATATTGATGAGGATATAGTATTGCTAAAATTAGAAACAGTTTTAACTATAGTATTTATTTTCTCAGTGGTCTATAAGTGCTACTAAATATCAATCAAATACAACATTCTATTTAGTTTATATTTATTAAAACGTTACAGTACGAACGATTCATTATTCCTTAAAAAGTGATTTCAAAGGTTAACTTCGGTTTCTATTTTTGTTACTTTTGATGTAGATTTAAAGGCAGGGTGTTTATGACAGAGATTGTTATTAAATTCCCGAGAACATCGTATTGCTATAATTTAAATCAGTCTTAGATAGTATTCACTTTCTCATTTATTTATTATTCAAGTGGTCAATTAAGTGCTAATAAATATGAGTTGAAAACAACATTTAAGTACTTTATATTTGTTAAAATGTTACAATAAAAGCGATTTATTATAATTAATTAGATTTATTATTTCAATTCGGTTGAAATTTTTGTTACTTTTAATTTGCAAGGCGAATCAGAACAGGCTGTTTGCAACAGAGATTGTTATTAATTTCATGAGAATCAAATCCCTTTTACTGAAATGAGTTTTAACTAATATTCATTTTCTTGTTTGTTTCGTCTTGTACTGGTCAATTAAGCACCAGCATCTATTAATAAAAAAAAATACATTAACTCCTTTATCGTTGTTAAATCTTTACGAGCAACACGATTTATTACAATTAAAAACCAAATTCAAGGAATAACTTCAATTCGGATGAAATTTTTGCCAATTTAAATGTGAGTTTGAAAGCAAAGCAGAACTGGTTTTTCGCAATATATAGTTATTAAATTGATGAAAATATTGCGTTATTTTCATTGAAATTAGTATTGAAAATTTCGATTTTTAGCCATGTTAATATTTATTTCCTCCTTTGCTTAATCCACAAATGGTATATTTAGTATTTGTAACTGATAGATCAAAAAAATAAATTATTCATTTTTAGCATTTAAATTTCGGGTCCAGATTGTTTCATTATTATTATAAAAAAAAGAATTACCCACTCTATTATTTTCTCTTATTTTAAAAAGTCTTCAATGCATTTCTCTAAAAGCCTTAGAATTAATAAATAAATTAAATGTTTTTTTAAATTTTTTTTTTCATTTTTTTTTAAATGGGTGAATCTGTTCACGGGCTTGAAGAAACTCCAGGTGTTAATTTATTATTATCTTTCATTAGAAAATATACACCACACTGAGAAACTTAAAACTTACAGTGTCTTTTACCTTCGCAACTAAGGACTTATTATTTCACAATTAGGGACTTATATTTTAAAAATTTATGCACATAATTAAACCAAAATCGAAGTTAAATTATCAAAACACAATTTAAGATGAAAAATTTTTTTGTTGTTCATAATACTATAAAAATCGTTTAAACTGCATAATATTTATAGTTTATAAAATTGTTTTGAACTACAAGGTAATTTGATGTTGCTACATCACATGCAAACCGCCAATTCCAAATTCAGTAGCTTAAAAGAGTTTATTTTGCTTTTGGGCGTAATTTTAACTTTTTTGGGTTTTATTAACTGAGTTTGTTTGGTTTCTTGCATTTTAAACCACGATGGCATTTTTATTGTTTTAAACTTATATTTTTTATAAGATATCGGTTCTCATTTTTCAAATTGTAATCGACTCAAGATTACCTATGATCCGTGTGTAGGTAACAGATGAAAAAATTGAAAATTAAGTAACAAATTTGTTAAAAGGAATTAAAATGAAAATAAAATTATTTACGTAAAAGACCTAAAAGGAAAAGCAAAATCATCCATTCATAAATTTAAAAGAGGGATAAGTAAAAGTTTCCCTCATTCATTATTTATTCGAGTTAAAAGTTATCCCAAAATGACGACATAATTTTAAGTGTGAAAAAGTGCTAATGAAAAGTAAACTAATTACTGTCGAAAAAAATAATTAAGAGTGCATACAATAACTACGTGTGTATAGAATTTCTCAGAAGCAATAAATATAGATTGATAATTCATAGAAACTAAGCTGTCGAGCAGTGCAGTAATAAATTCAAAATTGAAATTTACATAAATGGCAAAATATTACAATTAAGTGCAAAATTTACAACTGCAGTAATTGCAGTTAGATGTTATCAATTTTCACAAAATAAATTAGATTTAATTTTAAAAATGATGTTTTATATTTATTTTAGTATTAAGCTAGGTTTTTTTTCCCCTTTAAAAATTTTCCTAAACCAAAAAAGGACGTAACGAAGAGTTTATGGTATAAAAAGCATCCAAGTACTCGATTTTTACTTACTTTATTTTATTTTATTTTATAACCATTGTTGAACAGCCGACCCAAGTTCTGGGTTTACGACTGCCAATATTCAACTTCAAAGCCTTGAAATTTTGAACCCAATCCAGAAGACAAGGGAACTTCAGCATCAAATATTGGGAGAAATTTGTCTTCATAGAGGACATTTTTGATGGAACTAAACTGCATTTGCGTTACATGGATAGGAAAGCCACGAGAACTCCCACGGTTAGCCTAATGTTAAGGGAACTCGAACCCGTGATCCGTCTACCACTGAGAATATTTTACGTCAATATTGTGGTCGCTGAGAGCTGGGTGCACAATTCTTATTGACCAGCTAGAGCTGGGATTCGAACCGTTCACCTTATTGGAAGGAGAACGTTCTATTCCCTGAGCCACCACGGCTCAAATACTTGATTTTAATTTTTGAGCAATCCTTCACAGACCCCTGCTCACGTACATAAAATATTATTGAAATACGTAGGTACATTTCTTTTCATAGCCTACTGTTGTGTAATCGTTTTTTTTTTTTTTTTTTTTTTTTTTTTTAAATTTGCTTGGGGAATTTTAACTTCTTTTTTCCTTCTGAAAAAAAAAAGCACTGTGTATTTAAAAATTAAATTATCAACAAAAAAATCCCTATACTTCTTTGTGTTTGTGAGTAATCAAAACTCCTCACCTTAGAATTTGCATAGGGGATACATACATTAAGCATTCCCATTACTACTGGCTGTGACCAGCAATGATGAGTTGGGCGAAAAGAATACTGGGGATAGTTTCTCTCGTGACTGCTAATTAAGTTAACTCCTGTTATATCCTGGAGCGATTTGACAGCTGGGTGAATGGACAACCGGGCAAACGGCTTCAAACACCAAATTTTTGAATGGGACGAAATAAAAATACAGTCACTACGCTGTGCACTGGCAACTTTTTACTGGTGCACAGTGGGAAAAAATTAGAAAAATGCTGCCAAAATTAGAAAATTAACTACAATGTTCTAAAAATTGATCACCTATAGGTTTTTGGGGTCGCTGATTTCAAATATGAAGTCAAAATTTCAAAAAAACAAAATGGCGGATCCAAAATGGAGGATGATTATTGAAAAAATTGTAAATAAATAAATAAAAATTATTTACTAGTAGTTTTTGAGATCTTGGATTACAAATTTGTGGTTAATAATTTTAATAAATAAAGTAATGGATGTAAAATCGCAAATATTTATCAAAACAAATTTAAACTAAATAAATTGAATCAAAATATTTAAGATTGTTAGCTACAAATTCGAATACCAAATTTAAAAAAAATAATGAATCTATTTTGCTAGATATAAAAAATTTTGTAAATGTTATAACAAAAATAATAATCTCAAGCTTATTTTTATGATTTTTTCATTAATTTTAGCATTATTATAAAAATGACACGAACTATAAAAATCGTTACATCAGCCAAATTCGCAAATATTCGCAGCTAATTTTTTTTAGTTCTTGAGTATATATACCAAACAAATGTACACATTTTTTTTTTACCGCGGCAACGTAAGGCTTTTTTTATAGAGCACCCTAAAGTTACAATTTCATTGCACAGGGCAGAAATAGGGAAATGGCTCTGGTTTTAATAGTATTTATATAAAATAATGAATTCATATAATTATATCTTAGAAATACATTTATGTATAAATCTTGCATAGGTTTAATATTTTTATTTACTATAAGGATTTATCATATTAATAAAAATTTAACTGAAAAAAAATTTTTTTTTTTTATTTCGACTTTGTTTTTATTTAATTGCTATTTCCATTAATAAACCAAAACAACAAAATGAACCGTCATATTCCTTGGACATTTTACTACAAAAAACCATATTGAGATTTTTTTTTTCGTATAGCTTCATTTTTCTTATTTTTGACCGCGAAAAATGATTTTTGTTCCACAGTGTGGTGTAATGAAATTAAATATCGTTAGAAAAAAACAATTTCTGACAGTCTTCACAACCGAGACCAACATCTTGCAACATCCTCCATGTAAAAAGGAGGGGGGAACAATGACTGATTTGTCTACCAACAATGACTAACTAATTTTGTGGAGGATAACAAATTTCTTCTATCTGCTAAACATCAGTAAGAAGATTCAGTAAAAAGTTTCTTGTTTTTACATTTAATGAATTTAAATCGATGTTGATTGATAAAAACTTTCTCAGTTTGTTAAAAATATTGAGATGGACTTCTATAGATTTCTAATTATTGAGGGGGACACATATTCAACACCTTCCTTAATGACGGCCATGGACAACGTGGTTATAGCATTGCACAAACTGCCGCCTTACAGACAAGCTGGTATTCATCGATCTGAAGTTAGTTGGACTTCAAGCCGCCACTGAGGATCGAACCCCAGTCTTTCATGGTGCCTTCAACCACTGAACCATCGTGAATGGATCATGCTACCCGCACACCTGTCAAGAAAAAAGCCTCCATAGAAAACAGCTGCATGGTTGCCATTCTATTTTTCATTTCCTTCGAAATATTTATTTTTTCAGTTCACCAGTAACATAATAAAGATACTTCTTCCTGAATTTGATTCATTCGATTATTTAGTTCAAATAAATTTCTTAAATATGTTTTTTTTTCTTCGCTCCTTTGTAAGAGTGGTCTAATACTTCAAGAGAAAAAAAATAAGTTACATATATAAAAATACAGAGTTACATTTTTGATATACTTTTCTTATGTTTAAAAAAAATGCATGAATTATTTTGAAAACCAAAAACTTTGTTTGCACGTTAAATTATTCGAGTGAATGAATCAAAAATATTTATCATAAAAAAATATATTTTGAATATTTGTTCCGAGAATCTATTTTTCTTATCTTTCGTTCACGAAAGATTACACTGTCTGTGAAACATGCTCACATACATATTTCTAGTACATGCATATATCTAGAACCAGATTTCTAGATTGCACATATGCATATTTGTAGTTGTACATTTGTATTGAAATGAAAATTAGGATAATGAATACAAACAATATTTCATTGGAAAATACAGTGACGCACGCAACCATGTATTTAAATAAAAATTATTCATAATTATAATGAGAAATTTCCAAAGAAATAACAATAAACAAAATAAAAAAATAAATAACAAAAATGATTGTTCAAGCTAATTAAACTTAATATATATAATTACACTATGTTATTAATTAAATTTGATTCTGCTCAAGTTACAGTAAAGAAATTTTTTTAAACTGTTGGAGTAAATAGAAAAGGTTTTTTTAAACCTTGTTTTCAATTAAGACGACAACGAGCGTAAGCTTGTTTTCTTTACACTGATACTAATCTTGCAGAAAAACAACTTTTACAGTTCTCTAATCGAATTAAGTTCTAATATAAGGACAGCAAAGCTGTTACTATTTTAAAATTCTTTATTTTAGTACATACTTTCTCAAGAAAAAAAAAATCAGTCATTTGAATAGTTTTAATATTTTGTGCACAACATGCCGGACTGTCCTCTGTGTGTTATAAGCAAAATATTCGTGATCGCAACACTCGAATACGTCTTCTGGAGAGAAGACCGGTTTCATGTTTAAACCCTTCCCCTCTCCTCCTCTATTCAGCTGTATAGGAATGTACTGCAAAAAATTTCCCTTTCTATAATTTTTTTTTTTTTTGCATTTAAATGTCAAAAATGCTTTCCAAATCTTCCTGGATGCTTTCTTTAAAAACCATGTTTAATACTGAGTTCTAGATAGTATCCTAACTTAAATTTTTTCAATCTGTCTGATAATCAAGATAGAAACTACCGTATTTCCTACTCCTTTGACTATCCACACGCTAATGGTGATTGGGGAAAGCATGCGAAGTATTACCATAGGTAGAGAGTTCTGCTCTGAGCCACCTGTAGGTAGCGGCTCCGCTCGTGCGGAGTACTTTAATTTCAGCTTGAACTGTTTTTAAGAAATGTTTATGTATTGAATTTTATAATAACTTAAAATCTGTCTGACAGCCATTATATCATGCAAACTACTATAAGTATGAGTTAGGGACATTTCAGCATAGTAAGTAGTAGAAGGATTAAAATTATACCTATCTCTGTAGCGAGAACGTGAGATAAGATAGAAAACTCATTCCAATGCCCCATTGCGTGATATACTACTTCCTTACGCGCCTCTCGAACCATCAAGTTTCTTTACCAATAATTGGTATGAGGCACCATAGAACCATTTATGTTTAAAATTACTACAGACAGTTTAGAATGGATCAAAATAAATCTAAATAATTGCTTAGTAACTAAGTTTTTATTTTTTATAAAAATACAAAATTTTAAATAAATACTCAGCGTATAACTAACTATTCAACACTACTTAAATTACCGTCATGTGGGGCTATTTTGCGCAAATTCGAATTTGACACTTTTCAAGTGCTGCTATTTAGTATTATGTTTTTTTTCACGTAAAAATGTGTGGAATTTGAAGATAGAAGTCTCCCCTATTACTACAAACATTTTTTTCGAATTTTAAAACAATCTCAGAGTGTTTTTTGTTTATCCAATGTCAACAACTTTCCGAAAACGTCGGACGTCGAAAAGTGTGCGTGGAAACTTTAGCTGTGAAATGCAAAGACGTTGATAAAACAATTGTCTTAAGTGCAATTTTTTATTTATTTATATATTAATAAACAAATATATCATGTTAGCTTTAAAAAACTTTGAAAATTAATAACAAATAAACGGAAAATGAAAAAAAATGCACTGTGGGGCTACTTTGTGCAAAGTTTCATTCGTTTTTTTTTTCGACAGAAAAATGGTCAGACGTTATAAAAAAGTACCAGGAACGAGAAACTACCGTGATGACACTTTAGAAAAGCTGCAACAATGTTTGAAAGCAGTTGCTGGTGGTATGTCGATTGCAGAAGTATCTCGGAAGTACAAAATCCACAGAAATACTATCTCTAATAAAATTCACAAGAAACACGTGAAACTTCCTGGTAAACTATTATTTTTCTTCTGCAAAGATTTTTCTAATGAATTAATCAAACGATTTAACACATAAAAATATATTTTATAGGACATCAGGTGATTTTGACAGAAACTGAAGAGCAAGTTCTGTCATGTTCATTCAAGCATG
>NC_092205.1:52792584-52841770 GCF_043381705.1 Parasteatoda tepidariorum
TTTTAACCCCTTAAAGTTAAAAGTTTAACCCTTTAGGTCTCTGCTCATTATTATTTTTACTCCTAAAATATCACTACTATTTTGATCAATAAAAAAATATATCACAACTATGATAATATGTATAATTAACTATGCTTTAGTTGAATTTATGAACTGTTAACAATTGTAACAAGTGCATGACTGTCAAAAATTGTTAATAACTAATATAATAACATATTTTTTTTCTAGTAGAAGATAGACTACTTTACTCGTCTGTCAATTAATACTAATACATTGGATTTTTGTTAGTTAAAAATAGTTAAATGAAAAATGTTACAATTGACCCCACTCTCCCCTATATCTCGAGAACTTTTTAAGCAAATTGAAAATTTCATAATTGAACACTCAGTTATGAAATTCGTTTGTCTAAAGATAATTTAATGCGAACAGTAACTCTTTTAGTAAATATTTATTATTTTATTTAATAAATCTTAAATTTCTTGAATTGTAAGTTATTTTTTTACATAATTTTAATGAAAATGTAAATTGATGTGGCGAAATACAAATTCTGGGGGAAATCAGTCGAATAGTTCCTGGAAATCGAAATTTGAAAAAGTCATAAATTTAAAACTTTGATTCCTCAGGATCTATTCGACCGATTTCGATCAAATTTTGTATTTTTCCACGTGAAATTGCATGCTTAAAAATATGTTGGAAATTGTATACCTTACAATTCAAAATTTTTTTCGACTTTTATAAAATAATAAAAAATAATAAACATTTACTAAAAGTAATTTTTTGTCTTCAAAATTTTTCAATTCGCTTAAAAACCTCTCGAGATATAGCGAAATAAGCGAAAAGTAAAATTAACATTAAGGAGCCCAAACTTTGGACCTTTCTCCTCACCAAACTATTAGGATCATATTTTCCAGATTGCGCTTGTCCCCTATAGTTTTGAATATCAAAAAATCGAATTCGTCGAAGAAAGGTATGTTTCTTCAGAGAAAATACGTTTTTGAGCCTGATTTTGTAACTTAAAATATCTTTTGTACTAATTAATTAGCATATTTGAGGTCACCCCCTTGAACAATTATGATTGAGTCCTAGAACATGAAGATCTGATCATTAGAACAAAAGTTATTCACAGTAGTCCATTAAATTTTTTGCGCACTGTACTTTGACATTTGTGCGTAGGCATTTGATGTCTAAAACCTCTGTGCTCACATTATAAATCACATTATTTCTTTTCAGTGTGCGCTGTAAAAAAAAAAACTCGGTAAATCTTTCCCCAGTATCAGATGCAAAGTTTCTGATTGTCCCAAAGTTTGGTTTAATGAAAGATTATTTAATTATACCATAAATGGATAAGAATGATCGATAAATAACTGGTGCAACTGACTGCACCAAAATTTCTTAAAAGGCCTAAAACTTTGACAGTGACTGTTATCTGAATATTTATTTAAGGACATGTTTTCTTTACAACACGGTCTCGGTGTATCGAGACGAACATTGCATTTTTTTTTCAAGTTTCAACTTACTTAGGTGAGTAAATGCTTCATTTGCATTAATTAAAATTCATTTCTTTTATGTTGCCTTTTTGAATTTTGTAACCTTCTATCGGTAAATAGCTTTTCTAATATTTTGATGATAGCTAAATACCAAATTATGGTGCAATCTTGCCCTGCATTTGTGCACTGTTGCAATAATGGTGCAACCTTTCCATGCTTTTGCAGTTTATACTAAAGGGTACATCTTAGAAATCCCGAATATTACAGAGAAAAATTCACTAAAAATACGAGTTCTAAATTTATAACACGAGTTCTAAATTTATGACATGAATGGTTTTTATTTGCATTCTCTTATAAAAAAAGAAAAAAAAAACCCTGCAAAACTACCCAATTCTAAATATTATCTAACATTGGCTACCAACTTCGCTAATAAAAATCTTGCTCAAATTTTTACATTAAAAAGGAGCGTTTCAAAAATAATTTTTAAATCTTACAGAGGAAAACCAAATATTTATTCGATACAAATAGTTTCTTAAGAGGTCTTCTTGTAATGGTTACATTTTGAACTGAGTTTTCCTTCCTTGGATTTTTTCTCCATGAAATGTTTTTACGATATGTTATTATTTTTCTTGAAATCTTATATGAAAATGTTTTAATATCTTTAATGTCACAAAAGGCAATTTAGAAATTAAATTTTCTTGACTTTTGGCACAAATTGTGTAAAGTAAGGCTTTTTCTTAAAATTTTAACTGCCAAAATCTATTTATGCCTTAAGTGTAACGCAAAGGTAAACATTTCCGCGAATACATATTAATAAGTGGTCTAACGTGACCAAAAAATTTGACCTTAAACTTGCGAGAAATTGAATTTTTTTCAAAAGTTGAAAAAGCAATTAACTACTTCTGTCAAAAGAGAACAGATATGATGACATTTGCTGTAAATGAAGCCACATGAAGATCAATTCTCAAATCAATAGAAACTTATTGAATTTCTGCTGAATGTAATCATAAATTTTACGTACCGTTGTGTAGTTGATTACGGAAACAATTTAATTTTATTTTATTACAATCGCTGAACAGTCCACCGAATTTTGAGTTTACGACTACCAATGTTCAATCCCGTAGTCTTATAATTTTGAACCCAATCCGGAAGACAGAGGAAGGATCAAGTATTTTGCCTTCGTGGAGGACTTCTTTAAGGAACCAACCCGCATTTGCGTTACATATAAAGGAAAATCACGCGAAACTCCCACGGTTAACCTGACGACAAGGAGACTCCAACCCGTGATCCGTCTGCCACTGCCTGTTTTACGTCCGTCTATTTTACGTCAGCACTGTGGTTGGTGAGAGCCTGGTGCGATCGACCAGCCTTCGCTGGGATTGGAGTCCGGGTCACCTCATTGGCAGGCGAGCACTCTATCCCCTAAGCCACCAAGGCTCAACGAAAACAATTATAACCGCCGATGAATAGCCGACTCAATTTTGAGTTTATGAATACCAATGTTCAGAGCCGCAATGGCTCAGGGGATACAGAGTTTGCCTTCCAATGAGGTGAACCGGGCTCAAATCTCAGTGATGGCTGGTCGAAACGAATCTGCATCCGGCTTGCACCGACCACAATGCTGAAGTGAAATATCCTCAGTGGTAGACGGATCATGGGTTAGAGTCTCACGGTCAGGCTAACCGTGGGAGGTTCTCATGGTCTTCCTCTCCATGTAGCACAAATGAGGGTTAGTTCCATCAAAAAGTCCTCCTCGAAGGCAAATTTCTCCCAATATTTGATCCAGGAGTTCCCTTGTCTTCTAGGTTGGGTTCAAAATTACAAGGTTACGGAGTTGAACATTAGCACTCATAAACTTAAAAATTGAGTCGGCTCTTCAACGACGGTTACAATATATATACATAAAAAACAATGTTCAATGGAAAATTGTTTTCAAAATAGTGGTTTTGGTCAGGGCATGAAATTTCGTTCCAAAGTTACTAGCCAGACTAAAATTTTTGCTCGCCAGTATTTAACATTCGTGAAAAATATGAACCATTTTTAAAATATTAACTGATGTATTGTGAAAAACTTTTTGATGGCTGAAATAAAAAAACAAAATCTGAGCTTAATCGAAATGTATTTATTGCATTAATAAGAATAAATCCAATTAAAGCTGTCATAAGATTTCAATGTTAAAAAAAAAAAAAAATGGTTTCCTTAAGTGAAAAATGTGTTACTGAAGATTTTTTGTTCCAAATAAAAGAAAAATGTCGTTGATGGACTTCAAAACACCTCCAGGTGCCTCTAGATTGAAGCAGGTTAATCTATATAGTTTACCTTGATAGATTTGTTAAAATAAGCATATGTAGTTAAATATAAATCTCGACAATTCAGAAGATGAAACTTATTCGCCAGCCTTAATTATTTAATCAGTAATGGAAAGCTGACGAGTGAAACTTGACGCCTAGTTTAGGTTTAATATAAACAGGGGTGATTGTGAGCACAACTCAAAAACCCTGAAAGTTTCTTGAGTAAAATCATTTAAAAAAATTAATAAATTAAAATTAATATCAATGACTTAAATTTTTGTCTTTATAAATTTAAGTCACTGATATTTTCAAAACATGAAATTCTAAATAAATTATATGCAGCATAATTTAAATGAATAATTATGAATAAGTTTACTTTGATCTCTAATTACATTTATTATTCTACCAGAAAAAATATTTACAAATGAAAAAAATGCCAAGTACAAATTCCAGTTCTAATGTTTCTAAATAAAATATACAAGAATTTTTAAGCATAAATGTAATCGATGATTTTTTGAAACTTCTGGACCTTGGATTTCCGGAAACTTCCGGATCGTGATTAGTAAAAAATCCGGTTTTTTTCCGGAGCACAATCATTTCTGTATAAATATATAAAGTTTACCCCGACTTCTGGGAAGGAAGTTAAATGGAAGTAAAACTTATATTTTTCTATCTAGACTTGTAAGATATTGTTTCGATGTATTATATTCTTATACGCTGAATAGAATGAAACCATATTCAGGTCGATAGAGCGTACAGTTCAAAAGTTATATAATTTTTTATGCATGAAGAAGCAGTTTTGTCCTTATACCGATTTTAGCGACTGGCGTTGCTATGTATTCGATTTTATATGCGATCATTTTATTCAGACTAAAACTAAGTTGATGGAATTGATAGTTTAGAATTTATGAAGGTTGTATGTATTCGATTTTATATGCGATCATTTTATTCAGACTAAAACTAAGTTGATGGAATTGATAGTTTAGAAGTTGTGAAGGTTGTATGTATTCGATTTTATATGCGATCATTTTATTCAAACTAANTCACATTTATTATTCTACCAGAAAAAAATATTTACAAATGAAAGAAATGCCAAGTACAAATTCTAGTTCTAATATTTCTAAATAAAATATACAAGAATTTATATGCATAAATGTAATCGATGATTTCTTGAAACTTCTGAACCTTGGATTTCCGGAAACTTCCGGATCGTGATTAGCAAAAAAATCCGGTTTTTTTTTCAGGAGCACAATCATTTCTGTATAAATATATCAAGTTTATCCCGACTTCTGGGAAGGAAGTTAAATGGAAGTAAAACTTTTACTTTTCTATCTAGACTAGCAAGATATTGTTTCGAGTTTCGGATGTATTATTTTCTAAATAGAATGAAACCATATTCAAGTCGATAGAACGTACAGTTCAAAAGTTATATAGTTTTTTATGCATGAAATGCAGTTTTGTCCTATCACCGATTTTAACGTCTGACATTGCTATATAGACAAACAATGTATTCGATTTTATATGCGATTATTTGATTCAGACTAAAACCAAGTTGATGGAACTAATAGTTTAGAAGTTATGTGGGTTTTACGCATGAAATAAATGTAATTTCCATCTCATATCTGTCAGATTTACAAATAGGTATAATTTCAATGTAATAAAATATTATAGTTTTTGTGCCTAAAATGTTTTTATAATTTTTCGAACTTTTAATTTATTTATCTCTTGATAGATTTAATTAAAACAGTTAAATCTATCAAGAAGTGTAGCAATGTCTTTCTTGACTATATTTAACAATATCAGGGGCATAAAGAGGTACGAATACAAAATTGTTCTATTTTTATAACTTTTTTTTCCAGCCGCATTGACTTGGGTATAAATTCCACCAAATAAAAAATGAAAATCTGACATTTTAAAAGATGCTCTCATTCAGTGACTTCAAATTAAAAAACCCTTCCAGAAACCCCCGGTGCTGGATGACTCCTGGGGTGGGGTTCTAGTTCGGGGGAGAGGCTCGGGTTTGGTATCATTAGAGAGATTTTTCAGCATCAATGAAGTTGATTTTAAACAATTTTGATGCCATCTTCATATTGCAGTTATAATTTCACCTTTGAATTAAAATACAATAACCTGTATGCCAAAATCGGGTTTCTTTTTTAAGGTTTTGAAGTTGGTTTCCCCGATACCATCAGGAGGTGAGATTGGGGAATAGAGTTTATTAGTATTGAATCTTTAAGAAATATTAGGTTTATTTTTTCATTTATTTATCAAAAACCTATATTGTCACATGAGAGCTCAGATAATAATTTCAATAGTAAATCTTAAAAATAAATTGTTTTACATCAGTTCTAAAAACAAATTTTAAATTTAACAGCTATTATATTGCTCCACTCTTAAAAATTACATATAGACAAAAAAAAAAAAAAAAAAAAAAAAAAAAAAAAAAAAAAAAAAAAAAAAATCAATAATAATGTACTTATGAAATATTATCAGGGATTAAGCTGTATTAAAAACGCAATTTGCGATAATTGAGAAAAAAAATATTGTTAAATTTAGATGAAATTCGATCTCCTGGTTTCTACAAATAAAATGCAATTAAGCATTTCGAAGCAATATGCAAATAATAATAATTATATATATATAACACCTTTTAATAACTAAACTTTATAACGATTTATAAAATAATATGCTTCTTCTCCACCCATTTCCTTGAAAATAAACACAACTTCTAAAAATTTAAGTGTGAATCAAAATAATTCGAGGTTGGAAATAATAAAAGCAACATTTGTCAGTAACAAATTGAGCAACATTTTTACATCATTATTAATTTTAAATATCAAAGCTACAAGATCATTAGCATCACATTAAATTAATCAACTAAACATGCACACAAAAAAAACTTACTCATAATAAAATCGGTGCTTAAAGCATTTCGGCAGAACTTCACATTTCAATTATAAGACAAAACATGTAAGGGCCATAAAAATACTCAAGGACATTTCCACATAAACAACAGTGTCCATGTGGAAGCAGTTATTGAAGAACGATTTCAAAAGAATCGCAATTCTATTAATCAATCACAGTTTCAAAGATCCAACAAAAGTAAACATTCGGATGAGCCGGTTAACGGAGAAAATCGTGCTCGTCCTCAATCAACCGCGGAATCTTGAGGATGGTCCCTCATTGGCCAGAAAGTAATGAATGAAAGGGTGGGTGGCGTCCGTAGTGTTACGTCAGGAAGCTCGTTGTAATTCCTCCGTGAGAATCTTCAGAGCTTGCCAGACACAAACGACGATACCGCAACTACAGATTTCTATTTCAGATTATCTGTGGTTTTCTCGGTCATTCTGTGTGAATGAGTTTTTTTCCTACTACTGTTTCAGTTGGGAGAGTTTTATTTTTGGTGTTGGTGTCTATTCTGATATCTGTATTTTTTTTAAAAAGTGGCTGTTTTTCTGTTTTCGAAGCAAAATTGTGAATTAAAGATACCTCGTTTTAAGTCGATTCAGGACCGTTGAAACCCTAGACACAACTTGTCCTTAAGAATATCACGGGAGAAATGTTTCGTTGCAAATTTTCTTTCAACTTCATAACACATTTAAAATATAGAAAAAGGAAGCTCAGGCAAACCTAGAGTTAGCCATAAAGTTTCAAGTACCGAAAAAACGTTTTTAAAATATCCAAATGAAAATAAATTATGAGAGGATAACTAAGTATAACTCAATGGGGAAGTTCTCTTGCAATAATTTGTTTGTATTTTGATACCTGAAATTTTTTTTTCAGTGATTGAAACTTTATGACTTACACTAGGTTTGCCCTTTTTCTTTCTTTTAAATTAGTAAGAGAATTTGCGACGAAAAGTTTCTTCCGTGGCATGTCGTCCTCTTAAGGTCTTAACGGCCACGAGCAAACCAATATCATACCTATTAGCTAGAATGCATTTTCAAATTTCTAACTATGCTGCCAGGGATGCAAATTATAAAGACAAATTTACTACAAACTTAGTTTGTAAAATTACGTAATTACAGTAAAAATAACCATATAAATATTGTAAAAATAACAAAATTTAAAATGTATTGATTTTAAATTTAATAAACAGAAGTCAAAACTCGTGAATTAAACTTATTCTTGGTGGTTCTTGGCAATCTTCCGCTTTCCTGGAGGCACTAGAATTGAGTTGTAAGCAGAGTTGAATAGTACATGATCCGGATATCAGCTATACTTTGCCCAATTCAAGCCGTGATGGCTCAGGGGATAGAGCTTTCGCCTTTCAATTAGGTGAAATGGGTTCGAATCCCAGCGATGACTGGTGGATACGAATTCCGCCCCCAGCAATCACCAACCACAGTGCTGACGTAAAATATTCTCAGTGGTAGTTGGATCAAGGGTTAATAGAATCCCCTTGCCATCAGGCTAACTGTGAGAGGTTTTCTCTCCATGTAACGCAAATGCGGGTTACTCATCTCAAAAAGTCTTCAACGAAGGATTGAATTCAAAATTACAAAGCTATGGAACTGAACATTAGTAGCCGTAAACTCAAAATTGGGTCGGCTCATCAGCAACGGTTATAAAATATATTCGTTGCCAAGGAGCAGTGGTCGCTCAGGGGATAGAGCGTTCGCCTTCCGGTGAGTTGTAGCGGGTTCGAACCCCAGCGACGGCTGGTCGATACGAATTCCGCACCGACCACAGTAGTGACGTAAAATAGATGGGCGTAAAACGGTGCATGAGTCCCCTTGCCGTCAGGTTAACCGCTGCAGTTTTCCTCTCCATGAAACACAAATGCGGGTTAAATCCATTAAAAAGTCCTCCACGAATTCAAATTTCTCCCTAAGTTCCCTGTTCTTCTGGATTGGGTTCAAAATTATAAGGCTACGAAGTTGAACGTAAATCGGTAATGGACAATTACAGCATCTTTTAAATTATTTTATTTTCAATTCCAATTTTTAGGAAATTCTCTACTGAAACCGAAAATCAGATAGCTTTTTTTTCACCAAATGTTCATTTACTTAATTATTAAACATTTAGATTGCCCAAAAAGGCCTCCGTAACTGATGTAATCAAAAACAATCCCTGATTGGTTATGACGTCACATGTGCTGAATGGAAATGAGCGGCCTCGATCCGCTAAGGCTATTTTAATGCTCTTTTAGTTGTGATATCACTTATATCGTATGAACAACCTTTGAAAATTATTAGTAAAATTTTTTTAGAATAAATTTAGGGTTTTGAGAGTGTGTGCAAAATGAAAGAAAGATTTTTAAAACCTTAAACTGTTTATTTATCACTAAAATATCTGAATAAATAATTATGCAGCTCTTCACAGAGAATGAACATATCTTTTCGGCTGAAATCAACGATGTTAAAATTCAAAGAAAATCTTTTTTTTCACTTATTTTTAAATTAAAATAATGCTCCATTACTGCCTTATTACTCAATTAAAATCAGTCGCCGATTCAATAGAAATAGTATACATTTAAATATAGGGTGGATGATTTTATGGTATTGCATTAAAACAAATTAGTATTTTCATAAATCGAGTCCACTGAAAAATATCAATCCATCATCGTTACAATCTTTGCGCTAATGTTCAACAATTCAAGTTATGTAATTTAATTTTGCTTTTTCCTTTTTTTTATTTTTAACTAGAGTCGAATGATTTTCTTTTTAAATAATTATTTACTATTCAGTTTTTTTTTTCAACTATGGATTAAATATTTAAATACACGTTAAGTCTTATATTTATTATTCTTTGAGTAAATAAGAACTTTGCTCCAGTTAGAAATTATTTTTACTCATAAATTTTAAATCCTGTTTCTGCAATATAGTTTTTACAAAGTATGGCTATGGTTAATTTCTCTCCTTATTTTTTCAAACTATTTGTCATTGCTTGCAATGAAGAATTCTAAAATAGTAAAATTAATACAGTAAACTTTTTTAATTAAAAAAATGTAATTAAAATAATTCTAAAATCTCAGATTAAGTATTTGGTATCGCCAAAAATGAATCAACGCTTTCAAGAATCTAGTCCATTGAAATATATATGCCCATCATCATCGTCATTACTTATACTTAAAATTTCACTTAATGTTGTTTAATTTATCCACCAGCGGGTGACCGAGCTCCGCTCGGAGAAAACAGGTATCGAAGCTAACTCGAAGATTTAAATTTTCAATTGTGATTTATCAAAACAATACATGCCATAAGAAAATTTGTGAAACCATTGGTGAAAAGATAACCGGTTAAAGTGCACCATTGTAAACTATCTAAACAAAGTTTGGAAAGGGAACTATTCTATACAAAGGTAAAGTTTGAAAAGTCATAGGAAATAAAATGTAATTGATAACAAAAAATTATACAATTAAAGACACTGTTCACAACGAATTCGTAAATTTGCTTCCGTTCATCCGCTTCTTGAAAATTCTTGTCCAGGAAAAGGCGTCGATGAGAGAGGTATTGTCGAGCATAAAAGACGATGTAAACTCCGCAGGAAGACGCGTCATCTTGGTGGTTGTAAGCGTTGCGAGGTTTCACGATGCATCCTTTCAGCTTTTCATTCGTAACAACGGTATTCAAAACGTGTCGCAGTATTTTTCTCAAAACAGCATCGATGGGCAGCGGGTTGTCGACTGGATCGCAGACTAATAGTTGACGTTCTCCATAGCTTGCTTCGTAAATTCCTAGCATCCAGTGCTCGCCTCTATCCATTTGAGCTCTCTTGTGAATGGGAATGAGTAGCACGTCGAATCCTTGTTGAACGCCGTATAGATAGTTGGAAGCCTTGTTCTGGTCGCTGATATCGTTGAGAAGAGCCATTCCTTCATAAGCGCCATCCGCTGTTGTAACGTAGAAGCGTGCGACAAATTCAGGGTGAAGTACGGCAACTTTGACGGTCGGGTAAGCTTGTTCGGCGTAATGGAGAAGCATTCTGACAATGACGGTATCTTCTAGTTGTCCATTTGCGGGTAGAATTGAGTTGATCGCTTGTTGTTCCAAAATTCCGGCTCCTTGAAGAATTTCATGTAGAGGTGCGTTCTGCATGTTGAAAATGTAGCTTGAAATCTGATGAATGTTGAAATGTCGGACTTTGTTGACGGTGATTTTAACACAAAAGTTAAACTTTTCTCCACTTTGATAAATGTAAACTAATGCGAACCTTACAATTAAATTATTAATTCCTTCGTATATTATTGGTTTAAGTTGTCGAAAATTAATATTTCAATTGTAAGGTTCGCATTAGCATACATTTATAAGAGTGGAGAAAAGTATCTATAGCCATTATGGCGAACTAATAAAGTTTGAAAATATCCTATCTGTAACTCCGAATGGCTCGACCGTAGCGCTTCAAAACCGGCGCCAATCGATTCCTCGTGGCCAAAAACCCCAGACCCCCAAGTTTACCGGAGTTTATTAATTCTGGGGCGATTTTCGACTTGGCAACCATTCCTCGTATTATAGTATAAGATATAATTTCAGCGAATATCATTAAGCTAGACGTTTTTGTTTTACTAAAGCTAAAGAATAATAAACAAACATGCAAAATGAAAAGAAATTCAAATGCACATTCTTAATTCAATAATTAATTAAAATTAAATAATAAACAATAATAAGTAAACAATAATTAAAAAATAAACAGTAATATTAATATCTTTTCTTGATATTTTTATTCTTTAAGAAAATAGGACCTTTGCTACGGCGGAAAATTATTTTATATGCATTTATGAAATTTAATTCCTGATTCTATAATGTGGAGCTAAATAAATGCATATCCTTGATTTCATTACACTAATAACATAGATTAACGCAATTATAAATATAACATTGCAACTTTAGAAATATTAGTCCTTTTACTTGTATTTGTTTTCATTCGATCAAGCGAGAAAAAATACATAGGAAATAACACCTTATTTGTCTGTATAGCAATATGAGAAGCGTATATAAGTGCAAATTAAAAATTGTACTTTGTGTACAAAAAAACCTCATAATTTCTTAACTATTTATCTTACCATCTATTTCTGTTTTACCTCAAACGATTCAGCATAAAAAGATGCATCGAACTAAATTGATGTCGGTTAACTGCACCGAAAATGATGCTATTGATCACTGCTAGCTCAGAATATTTAAGATTTTACCAAATCTAAGCACATTCTTGACCAAATAGCAGTTTTTGCACCACTTAATTTCTTAAGTTTGAAATTCTTTTTGAAATATCATTCAGGTTTCTCGCTTCAAAAGACCTATAAACAAAATAAACACTTGAATCTTAAAATACTAATCATGTGTGTGACGTCACGTACAGTTCACAATCCCTACAAGTCACGAAAACTATCCACTTTAATATTACTTAAGCTCATCTATAAATGGAACCTAAGAAGACGTATTGTTATTAAAAACGGGCAAGAAACTTAGCGAGACAAATTTTTCATTTATATGGAGTTGTCGCTATGGCTGTAGCCTGGGATGTTATATTTTAAATAGCTTAAAAAGCATAAGAAGTATAATAGTCTTTAGTTTAAATTGCCAATAATCCAATAAAAAAATTCTTTTTTCTCACATCCCAGTCGAAGTTTTGGAGAATAACGATTTAATATCGATAGTGAACTTTCTTTTTTAAAGTAGGATCAGTATGACAAATACAGTGAAATCTCCAGGAAAGACTACTTCTACGTACCGACGACCTTTATTTACGACCACTTTTGGGAGGCACGGAGTTTTTTTCATAGACTTTGTATTGAAGAAAACCTTTAGGAGAAACTATTAAAACCTCTCCAAGCGACTGGACGAACGTCTGCAGCAAATGTGGAAAAGGTCAAATAAGGAAACACAAAAAAATATCTAAACAAAAAATTTAATAAAACAAATAAATAGATAAAAATTTATTCAAAATATTGGTATGAGGCTCTTAGAGAGCTCTCTTTGACGATACCACCTCATGTTACAGTCAGAGTGCACTGAAGACGATGCTATCAATGATTTACTAGAAGAGTTGAAAGTTAAATTAGAAAAAACAATCATCTCAAACAAAGAAATAAACCTCTTCTCACCTTTTAAAACAAATTTTTCTGATATAAATTTAAATGTCAACTTAAACAAAAAACGTAAGTTTGTTTATTTAAGATAGCTTTATCATTCATTATATGAATTGTTTTTACATTATTCATAATATCATTTTTTTTTACACATAATTATATCAGTTAGGATAATTTTTATAGTCGTTAAATTTTATTCATAGATCCGTCTTTTCATGACGCCAACACAAGTTGCATTTCCGTACCAAGAAAATGACACTGACTAAAATTAAAATCATTTGCGAAAAATTATGTACCTTCTATAACAATTTTGAAGTCAATGGAGGTAACAACTAAGAACGATCAACCTCCATCAACCATTTTACTGTTTATCGGAGAGCGCGGTTGCTCCCGAGAGGTTTCACTGAATCATTCAAGGGTAATTGTGAGCCCAAGTCAAAATTCCGGAAAATTTTTTGAGTTAAAACAAAAACAGTTTAAATTAAAAAAAATTTAAACAAGAATTTTTTCCTTTTTCTCAATATTTCTTAGTTTACTTAAAATATATTTAAAATTTTACACATACCTATGACCTGGAGAAGTAATTAAAATTCACAAATATGTCGAGTTTATGGTCATAACAACTATTTACTAATAACAACTATTTACTAATAACAACTATTTACTAATAAAAAATGAATATTAATCATGAATATAAGATTATGAAGTATCTCTCTGGCTCTCCCTTACAAACAAATAAAATAAATTGTGTTTTTAAGTTCCACCTTTAAAAATTTGATTTCCGGAAACTTCTGTGATCAATGATTTTTTGACTCTAGACCTTGAAACTCCGGAAACTTCCGGATCACTGGTAGCGAAAAATTCGGAAATCCGGATTTTTAATAAATATATTTTCATTATTTTGTATTAAAATTAATGTTAAAATAAGTGAAAAATATTACATTTAGCGTTTCAATAATTTATGGTCATGAAATACAAAATAAAACATCAGCGTATTTTTCTGTGTTAAAGGTAAAATCTTCCAAATGCGGGTCACTTACAAGCAATAATTTTTCAAATTCGCACTTATTTAGACCTATAAGAAAAACAATTACACATCATTAAAATTTCTTTAATTTACAAAATCGACTAGTGTTGAAGTTTTGAATATGAATAATAAAATAAAAAAAAACAAACAATTTTTTCAAACTACTTATTTTGGATTTTATATTTTAGTACAAATATAATTCCGAAAATCTAATAGATTTTTTTAATAACTATTAGAGAGATTATTATAGCTAAAAATATATTTTTGATTGAAATTAGTGCCAGAATATATATNAAAAAAATATATAAAAGGAACACCGGTGTCCCATCTGCGTCAAAGGTTTACAAACAGACAAACATTCAGTTTCATGGAAGAGTTGTAGCTTTTATATTTCACAAGTAATGTGGGCTAATTGAACTTGTTAAACAATAGACTAGTTAATTCGTTTTGAACTAGTTAAATAATTTGAAACTGACGTCGAGCACCAACCACTGGGTACTCATATTATGCAACAAATGTTCTACTAAGACAGTAAATATCGGTTACTTAACAAGCAGGGGCCGTGTTATCTCAGTGGTTAGAAAATCAGAATCCGGTCCGGTATTCAATCCTCGACTCCGGTAAGGAACCACCGAGTAAATGCGATATATGTGGTCGTAAAATCTGTGGAATCGAAAGTCCTATGGTCGGTCGTTGAGCTGTACCGTGACCTTCGGAGAAAATCTTCTTCCCCTTCAAATCTATGTCTAAATTCAGGAATTGGCTTGACAAATGAGATCTCCTCAGCAGAGGATCAAAATTATGATGGAATGTTTTCGGATCATCCCCAGGGATGTTTAACAGATCATCGTCAATAGCCCATTGCGCAGTTCTACTGTGACTTAAATAAAGTAACATCTACTTTACAAGTAAACTAAATCAAATCACTTACAAGTAGAGCTGATTAAAACAAATGATTTTATCTTTGAAATCATCTAATTCAAAAAAACTCCTGAATCGGTTCGAATGGTATATTTGCGATAAGCATTGAGCTTTTTTTTTTTGAAGGATGCAGGAAAACTGTTATCGGTAAGAACTGAGATTCGATCACCAGTGGCGGCTTGAAGCCCGCCCAGCTCAGACGTGTATCAGCTTGTCTGGGAAGTACAGGCGGCCTGTGCACAGTGCTAACTACATTGTCAAAATCATGCTGTTGGTCACGAAATTGCGGAACCTTAATCTCCAGGACCCTTCAGATCTACAATGAGGTGTTGTGGAATACTTAACATATTTATTCAGAATTAATAAATGCATGACGAATTTTGACTATAATGTAAAGCAATCGATATTTCAATTATAATTGACTAAAGGCAGGGGTGTGTCCAGGGCAAATTTACTACCGTTTAGCGGTACTTTCACAAATTCAACTTTAGGAAAAACGGTAGTTTCATAAAATATATCTAAATTTTCACAAAATAGGTACCTCTCAAAAAAAAAAAAAAAATAAACCTAGACAGACCCCTGCTAAAGGTCATGCCCGCAGCCAGAGATAAGGAACTTAGTTTGTGTATCTCCATCATTCAAAGGAAATTCGAAATGCATTGCGTTAATTGTGTTATACATCAAAAGAAAGAGAAATTTAAATTACTTCCTTGAAAATTTCGTGATGGAAGTATTTTTGTTTTAAAGGTGTTTTCAAAGAAATGCTCGTTGGAATAACGGTTTAGATGGGACACTAAAATGGGTGTTAAAATAGCATTGAATTTAAGGAACAATAAACGGAATTTTATGTTTAACGGATGGTCGTTGTTATAATTGGAGAATCGCTATAACGGAATTAGACTGTATCTCAACTTGAGGATAACTCTTATTTATGCATTTTTATCTAAGTATAAGAAATTTTGTAATTTTAAGCATTATCAGGGGTGATTGTGAGCCCAAGTCAAAATTCCGGAAAATTTCTTGAGTTACAAAAAAAATTTTAAATTCAAAAATTAAAAAAAAATTTAAACCAGGTTTTTTTTAAAATTTTTCTCAATATTTCTTAGTTTACTTAAAATATATTTAAAATTTTACACATACCTATACCATTCACACATACCTATGATAACCTGGAGAAGTAATTAAAATTTACAAATAGGTCTTTCTTTCTTGAGTTTATGATTAGAACAACTACTTACTGATAAAAAATGAATATTAATCATAAATGTAAGCTTATAAAGCATCTCTCTGTCTCTCCCTTACAAACAAATAAAATAAACTGTGTTTTTAAGTTCTACTTTTGAAAATTTGATTTCCGGAAACTTCTGTGATCAATGATTTTTTGAAACGTTTGAACCTTCGATCCCCGGAAACTTCCGGATCACTGTTAGCGAAAAATCCGGATTTTTTCCGGAGTACAATCAGCCTTGCATTATTTAACCCTCTAACAGACCTGCACCCAGTGAACTGCATTTCAACCTGTAAGCTTTTTTGCCAAGTAAAACAGTTCTTGGCTGAACTTGGCAACAGTTCAGCCAAGTAAACTGTTGCCAAGTAAAACAGTTATCTTACATATCATGTAAGATAAGACATTCAAAAGTTGAATATCGATTATATGAAAAAAAGACTCTTTTGGTATATTTGCTGGTGTGAACTGCAGTAGATGTTTAAATAAAACTAATAAGCAGTTCAAAATAAATAAAAAATGTACAGTGGCATGCTCCCTACTTAAGGTAATTTCAAAACAAACTTTGAGTATCTTTTAAATATAAAGCTAGTACAAAGAATTATACTATGCAAAATTAAAAATGTTAGAATTTTTCAGCTAATATTTATTAAATTATCACACATTATAAAAGGCAATAATTGTACAAAATAGTTAGAGAAAAAGCAAAACAACGCTGTTAAGCATTTCGTATTTAAATTATTTTTATCAAATGACAAAAAACATGAAGGGATAAAATCATCAACATCAGTTAAGAGCTTGCTATGACTTCCTAAAGCGATTAAAAAAAAAAAAGAGACAGGAAGTTTGAGGAAGAGTTGTTACAAATTTGTTATAGAATTTTTTGTAGAAACAAAAATCAAACACGTCATGTATGAACAAACTAATTCAAAAATTTCTTGTGACAACAATTTTTATTGAAACAAACACTTTTATTTACAAATCTATTCCATCAGTTCTTCACAATCTCATAAAATTAATCTACAAGAAATAAATTAAGATTCTGTCATAGATCACATCTCCATTACTAAAGACGGCAAGATACTGTTAAACTTTTCACCACTCTTGGAATATAAAGAAATCATGAAAAGGAAATAAATCACGTTTTATTAAAAACATATTAAAAAAATTTTACCACTTCATTCAACGTTTAAAAATACAAAAAATGGTACTAATGTGCAATTAAAAGGATAACAGTTTCGCAATAATTGCCTATGTTGACTCTTGGTTAAAAGATGTTACTAAACTAGATACACTAGTTAAGAGGCCACTACCCTCACCGTCTTGGAAGTTTTGGGTGGCGACCTTGTATGTTGCATGTATCGAAAGATACTATCAAATGGAGTAAATATCCATCATCAGTTTATTTGTGAAAAATAAATAAAAAGGATTAAAAGCATATTTAGAATTTTTCCTCCACCCCTTCGACAATTGAGTTCCGTCTGGAGAGGAAGGGCCTCTTTTAAGTTTTTTAAATGCAACACATAAAAGCAAACTAAATGCTAAAACAACTTTACATGAACTTCTGCCAGAAGGAAAAAGTTTAAACTATAGTTTGAGTCAACTCTTAGCTTATTTAACATTAAAAAACTGTATACTTAGTAGCTTTTATAATGTTGACACAAAGTTTTCTTTTATAACTTGCAAACAATTGCTGTAGAACATTTTTTTACACAAAAAGTGTCTAGATACACCTTTTAGAGAAAAGGGCCTTGGAGTTTTTGGAGCTTGTTACAAGATGATCCGATGAAATTGTACTTAAAAAGACATATAAGTTTAGTTGGTTTTAATCTTAAGAGAAAAGCTGAGATATTCCATCTGTATTTTTTTGTTATAATCAAACGATTTCGTGATGAATTAAAAATTTTTAAAAGCAAATTTTAAAAAATATTTCACAATGCTGCACCAACAATATTTCTTATTACAACTTTTTCATTAAAATAAAAACTCAAATGAAATATACATTTAGAAATTACGAATTTGATTAATGCATTTTTAACCAAATTCAGTTCGAATGTTTTAGAAGTTTCTAATAATTGGGAATTGCATTTTATTATTCTTTAAGAGTTTAACTTCTTTTATTGTAGTTTTTTTAAAAACAGAATCATTTAAAATATTGATTATAGAATTATAACTAAATAAAGAATAATGACATTGCATGGAAACTACGAAAAGGCTCATCTTAAAAGTGAACAGTACAACGATGTTGTTTACATGAGATCGACGTTGTTACGATGAGAGTTACAACATACAGGTAACATTCTCTGATTAATTGAGAGCTAATAAACAGAAATAAAAGAAAAAAAATTATACAAAAATTTTCTTGTAAAATTAATATAAAATGCATCAAACAATCAAAGATATCCTTTTTTTGCTTTTAAAAACTACAATAGTTGTATTGGTAATTTTATATTATTATATGACAAAAAATATTAACTTTTTAGATTAAAAAAAAATTAAGTGATTTGTAAGAGAACATTTCAGTGCTTGAATAACAAACATAAAACTATTGCTATTTTTAATAAAAAAATTCATATCAGGACATTTTTATGCAGCCAATTGTGGTCCAGCAATACATTGTAGTTTCTACTTAACTGTCAAAAAATGATAGATAATTAACATGGTAGACGATGACAAGATGCTCAAAAGGTGGACAAAATTTAACCTAACGGTCATGAAAAACTCCTATGAACCTACAACAGCGATAAAATTTCTAAAAAGAGTTATTCCATATGATAAAAGAACACTTGAAGAACAAAATTAAAATTATTGATTCATATTATAATTATTGAGTCTTAAAATAAGTCGTATCAAAACATTTTCAGGTAACGAATTGTGATACAGCAATATATTGTCAGTTTTTCTATAGAAAACATGATTGCAGAGTTTGCCTACATATTTTTTATACTAAGGAACGATACATTAAATATCTGAAGGTAAAACTCATTTTCAAAAGTTACTGAAAAGCAACAGAAATCAGTAGTACATCAACTGATTAACATATATCACAAAATCCGTAAAGGAAATATCACATAAAGGGTAAATGCAAAAATAGTAAATATAAAACACATATTCTTACAAACAAAGGGACAAATTTAGAGTGTGTACTCTGGAATAAAATACAAATATACATATAGGTATATATAAATCCGGACAAAACAACATATAAATTATATAATACCATAGAAACTCTTTATATTACAACAATTATCATAACTGCTTACATGTTAATGAGTTAGGTAAGATTTCATTTAAAGTATGAGTTAATATTTCAGAAAAACTAAAGTGAAAGTGTTCAAACATAATATACAAAGTTGGAATGAAACTATAGATTTGAATGGTGGCAAGAAATATTAAGTCTTGAAACATTTTAGATCAATATCACAGTTTTATGTTTCTTTTACAAAAGAATGTAAATTTAGTCAGGACATTGTACTCGAAAAGCTTTGTGAAAACTTATATCAATTCTTTAAATGTTAAATCCATTTCTATGTATTACATGCTAGTAGATCTAATAAACAATCATTTACAGTCACAAGTATATAAATACTTAATTTATCAAGCTCTTAAAAGTGAACTGTGCAAAGCCAGACTTGGATAAAATATAAATACAAGAAAGCATTAAACGTGTGAGGAAACGTTTTAATAATATCTAAAAATAATAATTTTTGAAATTACATCAGTTCAAATACCTAATTCACAGCATTTATATAGAGAACTTTATTTGGTGAATTTTAAATACATAAAATTCGTAATTTAAGTGGAAAACTGCATAAAAAAATTTAAAACGGCCGAAAGTTCCGATTCTTTAAGATTCCGAAGATTAAAATAGAAACAAATTATTATGATGAGAGTAAATGCTCAGTTAAGAAATAAAATGTTTAAAAAAGGAGAATTGTATAAAGATAAGTTTTGTTGTTTTCTAATATTTTTATAATAATTAAAACCATTATAGCAGAGTAAAAAAAAGTTATCAGTTCTCTTTATGAGATTAAAAACTTTCTCTATTAAAAGGATGCTATACCATGGAAGAATTCCTTCACGGCAAATTCTCTTTCAACTCCGTAAGTCATTTAAAAACTTAAGTTTAGAAAGAGTGGGTTCAGACAAACAATGAAATTTCAAACACTGAAAAATTTTCAAAATATTGAAATGTTAACAAATTATGAGAGGATTTGTGTTGTGGGAAAGTTCTCCAATAATTTGTTTGGATTTTGGTATTTTGAAAATATTTTTTCAATGTTTCAAACTTCATGGCTTACTCTAGGTATGACTGGATTCACTTTCTTTTAACTTTAAAACACCAATGAAGATAAAACAGAATTTGTGATGAAAAGTTTCTCCCAAGGTGTAACATCCTTTTAAAACAGCAGTGATTTATAAAATAACAAATTTGAAAATGAAGATAAAATATTTTGCTCTGCTAACGCCTGGCTCTTAGGTAAAGGGAAAAATATGGGGGGAGGAAAAAGAACTTACAAGGAAAAAAAAAGGTTCATTGGAAGCGGGAGAAAAAACAAATCAGGTGATTGAACTTTCTTCAGATTTCAAAAATTTTAGATATTTTTGTAGTCAAAAGAATGAATTAATATAAATTAAAGAAATCTGTAATAATTGATATCTCATTAAAGATGAATTTAAGGACAGAAAGATAAAATATCAATTTTTATAAAAAATGCAATAAAAGTATATGTAAGTAATTATTATTATGTTCCAATTAGCAATACAATGTGCAATGTTTAACAAAAATTCAATACTCAAAGTCTATCAAAAAAGTATAATGCTATTTTTAAAGTAACCGTTTACAAAGCATTTTTGAGAAATAACTATTTCTGACAACAATAAATGCACTAAAAAGTATAAAATATTTCTCAAGATACATTAAAAAATATTCTGAAATAAATGAAAAGCAATAATGACTTAAATTTCTCTCATGGCAAGTTCAAATGTTAAAAACATTAACTCTTCAAAGTACTTAAGCTATCACTAAGGGTTCATCATCAGAAAAACCACGGATCATTGGAGATTCCTCCTCTTCATCTGGAAAAAAAAAGTAAAAAAATGATTTAAAGATAAAAAAACAGAGATTAATATAGTGATAAAAGTCTCATAGCAAAAAAGTCCCAAATTTATTATTTTAATAAAATGAGTGAATAGTTTTGAATTAAGTAATAATCATTTTAAAAAGTTCAAAGAAAACATGCAAAAGAAAAAAAAGAGGTAAAATATTCTCAGTGCACAGTAGATAGAAGAAAATAAATAAATACAAAAAAATGTGCAAATACAAAAAAATAAAATTATGGTAAGCTTTAATCCCAATTTACTAACTAAACAACAAGAAATTAGTGTTATTATAGAAAAGTGTTTGTCAAATAAGAAAATATGATTAAAATTTCAAGAAAAAATTCATAAAAAAGCACCCATCTAAAATTGCAAATGAGAAACCAATAAATAATGATTTATAGTCACCAAATAAAAAAAAATAAAAAAAGCCAAGTAAAGAAATTTGAGAAAGTGCCAATCAGCTTTTAATTTTTTATGCACTGAGCAACCATTTCATTATAAACACCAACAATTTTTAGTAGTTGAGCAACTACATCAAAGTGTTGCTGCTAGAGGGTTAGTGTAAGGCTGACATGCTTTATGATTATTATTTCACATGAACAGTAGTCAAAATAAGAAAACACACTTAAACATTATCAGGGTTCCCACTCAATTTCAGAAAGGAAATTCCCTGACTTTTCCGGCATATCAGGTAAATTTCAATGAAAATCCATAGCATATTTTATCTATACCATGCAATTTTTCATCAGAAAACTTTTTTTTCATTTTTTATTTATAATGTCAATTAGATTTTGTGAGCAAATACATATAATAGAATGAGAATGGAACATGGAAAAGTTTTGCTAAAAAGTGGAATTTCATAAAATAATTGTAATAGATGTAAAAATTACTTAACTCTAATCTCAATAACTGATTACTGCTACTGACAATTCTAAGACTGGTAATTTTTCAGTTATATTGTAGGAATTTTCCAGTTTTTTTTATAAAACATTGCAAATTTCCCTGACTATTCCCAGCTTTTGAGAGTTAAAATTAAAATCCCAGATAATTCCAGGTTTTTTCTGTTCCCTCAGACCCATGGGAACCCTGATTGTTGTTAAACAATTACATACAATTATTTATTNTAATCTCAATAACTGATTACTGTTACTGACAATTCTAAGACTGGTAATTTTCCAGTTATATTGTAGGAATTTTCCAGTTTTTTTTTATAAAACATTGCAAATTTCCCTGACCATTCCCTGCTTTTTAGAGTTAAAATTCCCGATAATTCCAGGTTTTTTCTGTTCCCTCAGACCCATGGGAACCCTGATTGTTGTTAAACAATTACATCCTATAATGCATCCAATTATTTATTCTAAAGATTAGGGGTATTCACAAATAGGCTTCTAGATGTGCATTTCACATAAAGGGTTTGACTTTCACTCCACAAGAAATTTACTGGGAGTGAAAATATTTTTTCACACATGTGCTAGTTTCGTTTTCTTTTTTTATGCATGAAGATGATTTGATAAAAATGATGGAGGCTTCACTTTGTTGCATTGATAAATCCCGATTCAACACAATACTGATTGAGTATTAGGATGAAGTTGAAAGATCCACCTGTCAAGTAGATACACCACTTAAGTGCTACCAATGTGACAGAAATATTTTGTCAATATTCTGAAGAAGAAAATCATCACTGTATTAAAAGGTGGCCGAGTGACAATGAGATATTGAAAAAAGTTTCTATAAAAAAGGTATATCCATTTATTATAAAATAAATAGGCCTTATGTGTTATTAAAAAACAATTTCAGTTTTATTATTAGATAGATACTTGAGTGCATAAAGTATATATAAAAAAAATCCTCTTCAAGTTTAGTGAGGAAAATTTAAATGAATTCTACATATCTTAAAATAAACCATAGCACCACTTCGGTTTTATGTTGCCCGTTTCATACCTTATTCTACTTCTTTCGTCATTTTCTGCTGGTCCGTGTAAATTGCCTATGCTCATATTAAATATCAAGGATTTTAAATTACCCCTTTTAAGAAAATCACGCTTTATACGCTTTTTCCTAACAGATTAAAATGATTATTTTCTATAAAGCTCATACAAATTTTTCTGCTTCTTTTAAAAATTTTTTTAAAACTGTTTAAAGCTGCTTCGGTATTTTTTCTATTTCATCCTTTTGTGTGCAAAAGGACATCTCCCTCCTCGAGACAAAATAAGAAAGGTGGCAGGAAGCACATGATTTTGTAAAGGAAATATGGTAACATAACTCATAAAATTTGCAAGGGAAATTCATTTCAGCAAATTTCAACCTTTATGATATTTAAAGGACATTACAATAAGCAACTAACTAGGAAATCATTTCTTTTTCGTGATTCTGGAGATCTGCAAGATGCTTCGAAAGCAAAAATAATTGTTTAGACAGCGTCCACTAATACGAATTACAAATGGGTTTTATGAAGCAGGCTTCTCGAAATTCAACAGGACCATTGGCTCCTCAGAATGAAATTGTGTGGCTGAAAATCTTGTGTAAGTCGATGTGACACAGATTTCACACCTTTTTGATTCCTTCAATATCTGATTTAATGCTTTCTTCAGAATGAAGACAATTAAGAAATATCAGAGAGAACATTCACAGCTGATCACTGATCAAGTATTCACAGCATAAAAACTTTGAAATAATATTTTTTGTGAATGCAAAAAAAAGCAAATTCGCAAATTGGGTGAGATATTTGTGAAATTATGTCAAAAAAGAAAAGATTACTATAAGATTTTTATTCATTTTGCAAATGCCCATTTTTGAAAAATATGCTGATATTTTTTACCTAGATTTTAAACTTTCCTGTTTCCTGCATTTTTCAATGATGATAAAATTAAGATTGGGGTTCCACTGTAACAATAAATGTTTAAAAATCACTAAAGAGTTATTTCTATTACAAACCTAAGTCATCTCCAGTTGAGAAAGTAGCAGCACCAGATCTAGTATCATAGTGACTGTTTGCAAAAGACAAAAAGCTTCTTTGCAATCGACGATGGCGCACAACAAAGAATATTAATGTGCCAATGAGTACTATAAAAACAATAGATATGCCAACACCAACACCGACTAGACTTGTTGGAGTGAGAACAACAGATGCTGCATATCCTAAAAAGTAAAATAATATTTTTTACCTTTTTTCATTAAAAATTACATAAATTATACATTTGAAGCAATCAATAACTGAGCTTAGTTTGTTTAAAACTTATCAGCTAAAAATGAAAATATAGGTTCTTAAAAACACACAATTAGAAAATAGTAACTCACTTTCATCACTTCCAAGATCAAATACATCAGATAAAGGACTAGAATAACCATGTTCTTCCACCACATTAATTGTAAGATATACAGTGTCCCAAGCAAAAGGATAAGAATCCAGAAAGAATGGCGGTTTTGTGACGTTGTACTGAAATGCACCAGTCATGTCTCTGAAACTGCTCAACCATATACAGTAGACAAATCTAAAGATAACAAATGGAGAGGAATTAAATTAAGTCATCATATGAATAAATTTAACTATACTAACAATTTTAGAATTATCATCGAAACAAATTTAGGTACTCAGTGAAATGGCAACAATCATAACTGTTATTAGCTTGAACTGAGGGTTTTCAAACAGAAGGAAACAGCATTGATTCAAAAAACATAATCTTCTGGAAAAATAATTGCAAGCTTTAGGGTAGTTTTTTGAAGGTTCTGCATGAAATCATGCTTTTTTTAAATAAATAATGTATGATTTTCGTGACTGATTGAGTTTGAAACAGTTACTGATGACTGTTAGGTCAAGTTTAGCCTACCTTTAGCCAGCTCTCTGTATGATAATTCTGAAAATGGCAAGAAACGTTAATATGGTGAAAAGACATAGAAGCCATAGTTTTGAGAAAATGAAAAACATTTGTGGTCTAATTTCTTAACATTTAAAAACTCCCTCCAATAAGGCATTATCTGCTTTCATAAAAATGTGCAAAAAATGGGAATAAGGCATAGATTTTGATAATTTTCATCAATTTGATAATTTTAATGACAACTGAGAGTTCAATGTTTTTAAAATTCAATCTTTTAATGAAAACAAGTTTTTCTTCTTTTTTCTGAAAGATAATGAGTCATTCTCTAGTTGTGTAATTTCCCATTTTTGACATCAGAATAGGCTGCCAAGATTATGCAATTTTATGCCCTAGGATTTTCGTTAATTTCTGTGTTTCCTTTCTTTTTCTTCAAAGTTTTATGCCAACAAGCCCATAACCACTCACACCTTGCAGGACAAAACAAAGCATTGCATCAATCGAACTAAGTCACATCTATGCAAAACAGATATTGAAAATTTCAGTAAAAGATTGCCTACATGTCATCATTCATTCAAGAAGCTCTTACATACATAAACTGTATACTACACAAGTCAAAGTTGCAATTTAAAGTGCTTTTTAATGAAATTTCTTCTTGCATGAATTTGAGCACCCAATAGATAAATTATATGGCAAAAAATTGTCTAGAAAAATAAAATAGTCTATTTTTCTTGTATAATTTGTAATTTAACATTATAAATTATACAGGGAAAAAATTATTTTACAATGCTTTTAGTTGAATAATGCAAAATCAAAATCATTTAATTTAGACATTTATTTTTTAGACTAAGCTATTAATGTCTTAACAATTAACTAGATCTAGATAGAATATTCGAAAATTTTATAATTTAAATTTTTGTTAATTAGCTTAATTAGCACAAACACTCTTAGATTTTAGAAAAACGAAATTTTTTACATCTTTAAAGAAAAACTAACAACATTGCATGTTTTAAATACAAATTTTAGATAAAATTACTTGTGGTCTTTCAATTCTGTAGGCCAATTTACTTCTTCCCAGGTAACAAAAATGGAACCATTTTTCTCTCGAATAGCTTTCACTTCAAAAACACGTGGTAAAGATGGTGGAATGTAGAGCACAGGACTGGCTGGCCTTGAATTTCTGAAATTCGTTTGAACTTCAACTGAATAATTACCACCCATGTGAATAGCATATTGGAAGGATATTTCATGGTCAGTTCTGGGTGCAATACCAATCCAGTGTTGTTTATTTAAGGCTAAATCTTTGATCAAAACCTAAAACAGAAAAGTAGTAATTATTCTGCAAGCAATTTAAAAATTGATAATACAACCATTGGGCAGCATGATGTGTGTCAACAAAATGATGCAAATTAATTTAATACATTAAAAGTGTTGTTTACCCATTAAAATATTCATTATGAAAATTTTCAGTTTCAGAATTCTTAAGAATTTCCTTCTTTTATGAAAAAAAAAAAAGAGAAATGTTTCTTGATAATGTATAAATATTATTCAAGCACTCATTATTTTTTAATTTTATGAGGTAGGGGATATCAATGAAGTCTTTTTTGGTGACAGTGAAAAATATTTCTTATTTATTTTATTTTTTATCACACACTATTTAAGAAGGACTCAAATTGGGACATATTGAGTTTATACTGAAAATATTTTCCACAGACTTAAAACTAAAGCAAAAATCAGAATTTACTTCATGAATATTGATTATGAAGAATACTGAGAACCATATTGCAAGTAAATTTTTACCTTATAGCCGATTTCTTCTTCTATTACAGCACAAGAAGATTTCCAAGAAATCTTCATGAAATCCAGAGATGTATGCTCCACAGTTAAATCCCGTGGTGGATCTAATTTATCAAATTTAGTTACAGCATAGCCACTTCCAGCAGGTCCGAAACCAAGGGGTTGAACCACTCTTACCTCATACTCATATATCGTACAAGAAGATAAATGCTTTATTGTGGTATTTGTGTCTGTTGTTATATCATACAATTCTGAAAAACAATATATTTTTACATTTAGTAACTTTCTCAGTCAAAAGTCTCATTAAATATAAAAATTATTTTTGCAATTGTAAATTGGATAAGCTATTTGCCTATGAATTAGTGAAAGAAAAACAATTCTTAGATACTGTTGAAAATAACATTCTTTTCCAATCACCAAATTTAAATGAAATAAATTATTATAGACAAGAAGCTTAGAACAGCCCACCCAATTCTAAGCTTAGGACTATTAATGGACTTGTAATTTTGAACCCAACCCAGAAGACAAAGGAACTCCTAGATCAAGCATTAGGACAAACTAGCCTTCGTGGAGAACTTTTTGATGGAATTAACCCTCATTTATGTCACATAGAGAGGAAAATCACAAAAACCTCCTATGGTTAGCCCTACATCAAAAAGAGACTCTAACCCATGATCATTGGGGATATTTTATGTCAGTACTGGGGTTGGATTCAGAATTCATACGTAAAAGCCAACGTTGGGGATTCGAACTAGATTTACCACCTCATTGTGAGATGAGCACTCTATCCCCTGAGCCATCATGGCTCAAACTGTATCATTTTTTTATAACAATCGTTAAACAGTTGACTTAATTTTGAGTTTAATGTTCAACTCCGTAGCCTTGTAATTTTGAATCCAATCCAAAAGAACTCCTGGATCAAGTATTGGGAGAAATTCGCCCTTGTGGAGAACCTTTTGAGTCTAACCCACATTTGTGTTACAACGAAAACCCTCCATGATTAGCCTGGCAGCAAGAGACTCTAACCCGTGATCCTTGTAAAAATATACTTAAGGGTGCACCTTGGCAAAATTGGGGACTTATGTTTGGCGCCATTCCTGTTTGCGAGGAACACCGTGGTAACAGTTTAATAATGCCGGCCAAAACATAATGATATTTCAATAACACATTTGGAAAATTTCAACAAAACATCGACCAAAACTTTATAAAATTGAAATGAACCCAATATAAGCAAAATTAATAAACCCAATAAAATGCATTTTGAATCAAAACAAAAATTAATGGTGTAAGCACAGGAAGAAAAGGAAAAAAAAAACATCTCACTTCTTGATTAAGCTTGAATATCTTTAGATTGAGGTGCACAGAATTCTCTAATAGCAGTTAGATACTATATAAATTTATCATGAATAGAATCTGCGTACCTCCATCGCCACATAAGTTCGGTGAAATACGAAACGAAAATGGCGTCTGTGGTACCGGACTGGAGGTGACATTTTTTTCTTAAGTCCCTTTTTATGACGGCCCACATACCTTCGTTCTTATTGACCAGAAGCAAAATTAACCTTACCAGCCAGTATCCAAAGTAGAACTAACGGACCTTTGAAATTACATATACCGTGTTGAACATTTAAAAATAATGCTGAAATCTAAACCAATCAGAATCACGATTGGATTTCAACATTGCCCAGCTTGGCGATCAACCGCGATCACAACTTGGCGAGAATCAAGGGGCACCCTTAAATATAGTCAACCCAAAATTTTAAATAATGTTACAGTGGGGCAAAATTAACATTCGACAAAGGCTAGAGGAGAATAAATATAATAAATGGTGATTAAAAATTTTTTTGCTAATGTTTGCTATTTTTGCCGATATTTTATAATATTCAGAAAATTACATTTTTGTATTTGCTTTTAAAATTTGTACTTAATTTCAGAAATGAATATTCAGAATGAATTCAGAAATGAATGCTTACCATATTTTAAGAAACGCTTAAAAAAATGCTTTACATTGAATGATAAAAACAGTTTTTTTAAAAAATGTTTAAAAGCTGTTAATTTTCGAAAAAGTAGACGCATGTTTTAAAAAGTGGTGATTAAGAATAGCTGGCCAATAGAATGCAGCTGGTGCTTAGCAGTCAAATTAACCATATTATATTAATATTTGATAACAGCAATCGTTTTCAGATTATCATTTTAAATTACATTCCGCACATACAAGGTATATAGAATATGTGCTGACATAAAAATTCATTATTAACAAGGTTTATCTATCAAATATATTTTAATAACTTTCAGACACAATCTTTAGTTATATTGTATATTAAATTACCATAAGAATGTGAGAGTGAAGAATACACATATATCCCATAGGACCACTCAACAGGTGTAACATATTTAGGAGCTTCCCAAAAGATTTCTATAGAATTTTCAGTAACTGATGTTTTAGCCAACAACGTAACATTAGGTAATGGAACACCTACAGATAGAGAAAAAAATAATCATGAGCTTTTATAAAGATAGTAAAACTGCAAAGAAAAAGTACTGAAACTTAACTAACAATAAAGTAATTTATTATTGGAGCCAATTAATCATATTAAAAAATGGATGAATATTTATTAAAATGATGCATCTTAGAAAAAACATAAGGTTCCCATCATTCGAATCAAAATAAAGAAAAATAGATGGTTGGAGGCACTGAATGAATGAGTAGAAAATTTTATGAATGAATTGAATTTTAAGAACACATAATTTAGAAATGATTTAGGGTCTTGAAAGAAATTAAAAACCTAAATCAATCTGGTGACACTACTCCAGCAATAACTTTCATTTAAAAAAAAAATTTCATTTGCTTAGGCTGATATTTAACCTGGAAAAAGTAAACATACATCAGTTTCATTCCAAGCCAAATAATTCAACTCATAGATTTATACAAGTCTCTATTTTTATACTTTCTTCATTTAAATCTAGCAAATTCATGTAGTTTAAGGAAAATACTTTTTAATTTTCATAAGAATAAAAATAGTGATAAAATTTAATGCATTTAATCTTTAAATATGTTGTGGTAACCCTATAACTTAGCAAAACTACTTAAAGCCAATAGTCTATTAGATGAATGTTTAGTTAATTAGCGTTAAAAATAAACTTGTTACTATTTACAAATAACAGTTACTAATGTAATACTTAATTATATTAAAAAACTACTATGTTGTTTTAAAAGTAAGATAAGTAAGAATTGTATTTCAAAGTATTTTAGCACAGAAGGTGGAAAATTTAAATTATGCGTTGTTTCTGGAATATATTTTTAGGTGAATAAAGACAATTCAAATAATTAATTTCCTTATATTCAAAATACAAAAAATTACAAATTTGATATTATGAGAAAATGGTTATAGTGAGAAATATAGTTGTGAAACTTTATTTTGTAATTATTATTTATAATAAATAAAAAAATACCTTTTGTTATTACATCTATCACCTCGACTGGTCCTTTAAAGTCACCTTTCCAAGCATATATCTTGAAAATGTACTTTGCACCAGGGGCAAGTTCTTTGACTAAACAATAAAAGAAAAGTAAGAAATTAATTTCCTCTAAATTCTAAAAAATATTTAGAAAAGTAGATAAATAAGTAATAAGATAATCAGATAAAAGGTTTAAAATAAACATTATTTTTATTAATATTATTTTATACAGTTTAAAATTAACATACTTGGCCCCAAAATCCCAGGTATTTCTTTGTCTAAATGAACAACAGTTGAGTCATACATAAATTCATTATTGCTTTTCAAAAATAGGTAAATACACCACAAAAGCTACTGGTTTTTAATTACAAAATAGCATACATCTAGAAAATAAGCTTTTCTCTACAAAGGGTAACACAAAAGAGGGGCATATTTGAACAGAATTTTTGCCAAATGCTTTTTCCATAATATATTTTTAAAGCAAAATGCAGTAAAGAGCTCAAATGAGAACCAAGCTAGTCACAAAAGATTTGCCTGTTATATTACATTTATTAGTCATATAGTCGCATCTCCAATTAATAACACACATTTACAAATTTTTTAAAATATTGATATTCACTAGGAACTTGGATAAAATTTCACTATCTGATAAAAACTGTACACAAAAATAATTTTAAAAATAGCAAAATAATACAGAAAAGAATCCTTGTCTTCCAAATAACAGAGGTATTGCTAATTAGTATTTACTGTTGTATTTTGTACCTACATACATTTTTACAAAAAACTTATATGCAAAGAGTTTGCATTAAAACCAAAGTTTCGCGCAATTTCAACTTTATATATTTTAAACAAAAATATCGGCTGACTTAAAGTAATTTTGTTATGAAAACTTAAAATTTTTCCAGCCTGCATTAATTGCCAAATTTCCTTTTACTTTTATTGGATGGTTATATGAATAGATTAGTACAATAAAAACAGCATCAACAGAAATGTATAAATAAAATTAAAGAAATTCATTTAGTTAAGTAAAAGCTTAATATTAAAATTTACTTACGAGTTATGGTTTCTTTAGTTGTGTTTTGCCTGGTCGTTATACCATATGGGGTAAAAAGGGCAAAGTTTTCATCGAGATATTCAGGCCAGTAAGTTACAGTATAACCTTTTCCTCTATCAGATGGTGGGTACCAGGCAACAGTTGCAGAGCTAGCAGTTGTAGATACAACGTGAAGATTTCTCACAGGACTCAAGACTGAATCTTGAGCGAATTCAATGACAAATGGATCTGATTTGGGACCTTCTAAATCTCTATTCAAAGATGTCATCTATCAAAAGAAAAAGTTAAAAGATTATTTTCTGTTTTGCTTAACCCACCAAGCGTTTCATAGTTGGACAAATTCATACATAAATTTCACCTAAAAACTAATTGAATAACTATTTTTTCCTTTTTTGTTGATCAACACGTGGAAGAAAAAAAAAAAACAGGGAAAAGAAAGTTTTTAAGGATTGCAGATACTTGGTTAATAAAAAATTTATCCAGAGGTGAGTCTCAATATATACTATTGTAAATGCGGTAAATAGAAAGTGTACATAAAACTATTAGTTAGTGAGTTAAATTTTATTGGTTATTCTGATGTGGTAAAAAATTATAACAAGTTAATTATTACTCATAAAAACTGAAGGATTAAATAAACTACAAAATAGTTTAAAAGATTAAATTAAAATAAAAATAACATATAAAAGCACAAATAATGCATTTTACAGACCGACAATCAAGCACAAAAAAATGTGTGTGCAATAAATAGAAAGGAAAAAAAATTAAGCTGATGATGTACTTTTATAACAACCTATAAGAACATAAATAATGCAATTTACAGAGTAATCAAGCCAAAAAAAAAAAAAAAAAAAAAAAAAAAAAAAAAAAAAAAAAAAAAAAAAAATAGTATGCGCAATAAATATTAAGAAAAAAAAAAAAAAGAAAAAAACTAAACTGATAACTTTTGTCCCATTTCTTTCCTTAGATACCTACTTTTTTCATTCTTTACTTCAAATATTTTATATATATACAAAGAAATTTTTAAAAAGTTGATAAAATTATAAAGAAGGAATAAATTTTTTAAGATATACAATATACTAGTTCTCTTAACACAATAAATAATTATTTACCCAAAATGTATAGTTGACACCTGGTACAAATTCAAATTTGATTTCATGAGACAAAACTAATTCTTGTACTTTTTCAAAATGCGGAGGATATGGAGGTGAAAAGTAAATCTAAATAGAAAAATAAAATAATTAATGACGATGTTAATTATTTCATTCAAAATTAAGAGCATAAATGTTAAAATAATTTTCTTTTTACCTGATAACCAGTGATACCATTCATATTAGATGGTTGCATCCAGGTCACAAGCACATGCTTTGCATGGTAAATGTTTACATGGACATGTTGTGGGTACATGGGAGCTAAAAAGCAGCAAATATTTTGCACAAAAATATTTTTCACTAAAAAACAAGTTTTAGATTAAGAATAAAATTTTTAAAATACCTTCCCATTCTGTGGTAATGGTGAGAAACTCAGTTGGAGACGCCACTTCAGGATGAGATTTTAATCGAGTGTAAACTGTTACAACGTAAGCTGTACCAGATTTCAGCTGTTCAAATTTATAGTTGTTATCTTTAATCCAAGTCTTATTTAGCCAATCAGAAGCTGTTGCCTCCCTGAAACAACAATTAAAAGATACATAAGTTTTTGTCAAAAATTTCAGAAACAAGCAAGAAAATTTACTTTAATTTATAAATACAGTCAATTACATAAAATATTTGATAAACATTCTGGCTTAACACGTTTTATAAAAAATAAAAATACAACAGAGTGCCAATTATCCTGACCAAAGCCGCCAATTTGGATAATAGAAAATCTTGATAATTGGAAAATTAAAAAAAAAAAACGGGTTTGAGAATGTTTTTAAGTAATTTCCCTTTACTTTTTCCAGACTTAGCATTAGCAATTATAGTAGTGTCTATTATAGCATATTATAAATAGCATGTTTAAAAGTTAAATTTTTAAAATTTTTATTTGAAACCTGTACCCTTATTAGAAGCTACATGAGAACATTTTTAAAGCTGTTCTTTTATTAGAAGCTACTTTCCATTTGAAACTATGTGGAAAGAGCATGAGTTTCTTTTCGAGGTCACCAAGGGACCAAAAAGAAAAGAGAGCAATTTTTGAGATCTTTTATATATTCTAAAAATAAAGAAGCACTTTCACAATTTTCTTTCTTTCTTTTTTAGAAAAAGGTTGGGAACACATGGTCCTTGAACAATCGGGTAAAATGGTATTTGGATAATAGAAATTATCAACAAATGATAAAAATATCTTTTCAAAAGAACAATAAAATATAGTTTATTTTGAAAATCGTAATAAAATACTAAAATATTGATTGTTTTATAAAACAGTAATAAAAAAAGCAGAATATTTGTTTATAAAAAAATGAATAAGCTAACATGAATCTTTTTTTAAAAATATATTTTCTCTTTTTAACTTATTTAAATTTAAATTAAATCTGAAGAGTAGTTGTGATGATACTATCACAATACACCCAAATTTTAACATTTTGGCATTTGTCTAAATTTATAATGTTACTTTTGTAACAGTGCCTTGCACCCAGTTTTTTTAAACTGCGACCGTGAGCTTGGCTAAGCCGGACGCTATCATTCGATTTGTGTTGGTGCTCTCAGAACAGTCAAGATTCGCTTTTCTTTTCTGCATGCTCAGGAGATAAGTTTATTCTCTATATTATTATTATTCTGGTATTACTGAAATAGCGCACTTATGTGAATTTGGTAATTCAAATAGGTTTACATTTTCGTACATTGATTTTTTGAAAAACTAACAGTTGAGCATGTAGAGAAGGAGACACGTGTTCTTCGAAGTAATAGAACAAAATTATGGATTAGTTCCAGTGTTTTCTGAGGTATTGTGCCTCTAATTTGTGATGCGGATTAAAATAAAAGACAAGTGATCCCGAAGATATTAGTGTCATCATTTCGATGTTGATCGACTAGTGAACTTGAAGTTTAACTACACTATACACCACGTGCCTGAGGCAGCCCCTCACAACAGTTGGATCCTGGTCACGGCACCACAGGCAACCTGGCTTAACCAAGCTCACGGTCACAGTTAAAAAAAACTAGATGAAAGGCACCATTATAAATACAAAAGTAACATTATAAATTTAGACAAATGCCAAAATGTTCAAATTTGGGTGTATTGTGATAGTATCATAGTGGTATTTAAAATTTTAGTCAAAATCATATTATACATCATATTCTTAAATAAACACATTAAAATATATTCTAAAAATATGTCAATCAATTTCTTAATTTTTTGTCGAGTCATGAGAACTTAAGCTACAAAACTTTAAACAGATAATGTAAATATAATTTGTGTGGAAAATTTTGTTACAATGAGAACATTCTCACCACATCATTGATTAGGATACAACAAAAATGCTATATGATGATAGGTAGAATAAATTGTGAAAAATATATTATACATTTAATAAACCATACATTGTTTTTAGTACATTTATGTAAGATTTTAAAAAGCAACTCAGAGCAAAAAAAGAATAAAAAAATACTTACCTAAAAGCAGGTTTGTATTCAAAATCCAGCTGAGGTTGTCCAACTGGAGGATCCCACTGAATTTTAAAGCTGTGTAAATTGATTGAATCTCTTGTGACCATCAAATTACGAACTTTGAAGGAATAAGCTAGAAATAAATATAGATATTTAAAATATAGGCGAAGATCGAAGAGAATAATAGATTTAAGAGAATTATTTTATACGAGGGTAGAACAGTGAGTTCCATAGTAACAGAATATTAATAGTGCCTTGATCCCAGCTTTATTATTGCTGCTTTCGCTTTAGTACCTTTTTGAAATATATAGATAAAAAATTCATGTAATAGCTAATAAATAACTTTTCAGAAGTGCAGTTTAATTTTAAAGTAATTATGTTCTTGAAACATAAAACAATGCCAAGAAATCAATTAAATATTGTCATTTCTGAAACTTAATTTTTTCTGCATTTCAACCATTACTATGACAAATATGCTTTAAATGTACATTTTTGTCATAGTTAAATATTTAAATTCTTGGTCTAAAAATAATAAACAAAATTCAATCTTCTTTGGAGAAGATGTTTTATTTGAATTGTTATTTTTTTTTCGAACCAGATTTACTTATAAAAACACACTGAGCAAAAATTAAAATGGTTCCTTAGTCAAAAATATTTATAATAAAATAAAATAAATGTATTGACGATATATTGAAAAAAAAAAGTGATTGGGTCATTGCAGAAATATTTACATTTTTGCGATACATAAAAGTGCTCTAAGCGATTTTTTTTCTGCATTTCACCCATTACTATCACAAATATACTTTGTAAGTACATTTTTGCCATAGTTAAATATTTAAATTATTAGTCAAAAAATAATAAACAAAATTAAAATTTTCTTGGAAGTGAAGATATTTTATTTGAATTTGTTATTTTTCTTAAAACCACATTTGAGCAAAAATGAAATCGCTCCTTAGCCACAAATACTTATAACCGAACAAAATAAATGTACTGTACCTTTTTGAGAGGTTTGAAGTGCATGTTTCTGAGCTAAAAATTTATTACTCAGATACTACACTTGGCCCTAATTTGACAACATACTGCTATATAGAGCTTATGTGTTCAATGGTTTTCTGGAATGGGTAATTACTCTCAAGGTAGATTGACAAGTCAGGTCTTTCTATGTTAACCACATAGAAGTGATTTGGATTGACTTTGAAAATTACCCAGGACTTCAAAATTTCTGGGTCCCTTTTTGCTAAAAGTGGGTTCCTATTTAAAATATGAACTCTTCACTTTATCCATCTATTTATACGCAGATTCATAATTATAATAAACAAAACAAAGAGTTTCAAAGGAAGATATACATATATTTGAGCTATCAAAGATAAATTTAATTTTCAGGGGTCTAGGTTTTTCTGAGGTATCTATTTTGTGAAAATTTAGACATAACTTGTGAAAATAAAAAATTATATTAAAAAATCAACACAAAAATAAAGATTTATCGTTTTTTACAGGATACAAAAATAAAATTTCAAGAAAAAATATTTTGTGAAACTACTGTTTTTCCTAGGAGGAAGTTGAATTTGTGAAGGTACTGCTAAATGGTAGTAAATTTGGCCTAGACAGATCCCTGGTCTTGAAGAATCGAAGCACCTTGTATCAGGGAAAAGCAAATAATATAATTTGATAAATCTTATTTTTTCCTTCAGCTATTAGTACAGAAGTATCATTTTCTTTAGATATGCATATATAAAGTTTGGGGTTATAATTTTGCATACATAAATCAACTGAAATGGTAATTTTTTTCATGCCGGAGAGTTAAGTGTCCCAGGGGTGCTTCGTAACTTATGTTTAGTTTCCACAATATGATTTTGAGCATATTTGACACACTATAGCGTATAAGAGGAATCACTAAAATATAGCATGTCTGAGTTGCACTGAGGAAAGCAATTAAAACGCACAGTGCCCCTCTGAAAACAATCTAAGATGCATGAACTTCTAAACTGCCTTATTTCTGAAGAAAAAAAAAAGAACTTTCAGAAAATATCTATAAGAGGGGGAAATTACCTACATTAGCCAAGTTCATTTGTTTAAAATGTCATGCATGACCATGCCGATGTATAATAACTGTTGAATAGTTATTTTATTTGTATAACTATAAACTATGTTCCTACCAAATTTCATTAAAATCTGCAAGTAGTTCAGGAGATGGCTAAGACTCTCTTCCTTTTAAGCATCCGTGTAATTTAAGATAAACCTCTATGTCAAAAAGATTAATTTTGAAATTTTTTCTTATAAAATAATTAACTTTTTTTTATAGCTTCTAAAGATAAGAAAATAATGAAAAATAGAAATATTAAAACATAATTGTTCATTGATAACAGTTGCAAAAATAATATGAAATAACCAACATAGTGGAAATTACCAACCTGTGTCTGAGCAAGTTTTTTCATCTTCCCCTAAAGGACAATCATTATTATGATCACACAATTGATTCATGCCAATACATTCACCGGTAGAGCATAGAAATTGAAGAGATGAGCAAGATAAAGGTGACGAAGTATCTAAAGAAAGAAAAATCTCAATTAATAAGTATCTAAAAACAATATTGGAAATTGAACAAATTTATGTATTATACAACAAAAATTAAAACATAAAGGTACAGTACAGAGCTTTTTATCTGGTGTACAAAAAACCGATGAAACAGAAAACTGGGAAAACTTTTGTTGTTTTTTCCCTTCTAATTTTGAACTAGAACCATTGAGTTAAAATGCGGAAATTCCAGTCATCCTTGAAGTTGAGTAGAGCGAAAGATGAGGAATTTTTAATTTACAAGGAGGCTTACATTACACACGCTTATCAAAGAACAGAAGGTGGAAGGGTAATAAAAAAAATACATTACTGTATAAATAAAATAAAAATTGTCGAAATACAAATGTTCAGTTGGAATATGAGAATAGCTAATATGGCTATTTTGAAATCAATAGGAGTATAATTAGCTGCATAATATGAAACCTTTTATTCACTTTCCAAAAAATTGGGGGAATCTTTGCTTTAACTAGAATGACTGAATCATTCTTGACACTAAGTGGATGGAAAGGTGGTTAGGGGATTATTTGAATACAAAGGAGCGGTAGACTTAGATAAAATGAAATGAACCCAAAATCAAAAAACTTTGTGCAAGCACATTATTGACTCTCGTAATTGGTTTATACCTTTTTGTTACCACCTAATTCGGACGAAATATGCTTGAAAATCACTGAACTTATTAAAAGTTTTAATTTTATTTCATAAATAATTTAAATAATTTTTTTTAAAAAAAAACTAACTCTGGAATAGAGAGGTTCAAACAAAACCACAATTTATTAAGGTGTTTAAAATCCAGTGACGCCACCTAAAATGTCTAATATACATATTGACGAGTTTGCAAGCTGAATGACGAAAAACAGCACTCTCTGCTCGCTAATAAAACCAACAGTTGTCCATCTGATTCTCGAAAGTGCGACAGTGCAAAGCAGAGAAAGAAATTCTCCTCAAATCAGTTTCTGCCAGATAGAGTGGATAAATTTTGACCACTTTTTTTAATTTATTTTTATTTTAAAAACAAAATTAACATTTCGCAGACAAAATCAGATGAAATGAATGATTTTGGATCCTAAAATGGACAACCAGATTATGTACATTCATTGCCGACAACATTGCAGAAACGCATCACTGCTGCTATGATGGACATTGAATAAAAGTATCGATTAAAAGTATGAACAGAACTGACTTATCATTGAGTTGTGTGTCAAATGACAAAAGGGGTCACTATGCATATTTTCAGCAGATACGTATAATATACACGAAAATCGTTTGCGAGAAATTTGTCAAAGTCACGGAAATTTGTTTAGCATTATCAAAAAAAAAAAAATCATCAATCTCCCCCCCCCCATTTTGCGTAGCCACACTTTCCCCTTGATTACATCATTGCATTTACTTTCAGGCATCCTGATTAACAAGAATGAGTTTCTTCTACTTTTTAAAATATAATAAAAAAATCCACCTTTCAAATAAAGTTTGCCTTTTTCGAGTTCCTGAAGAAAAAATAAGATTAGTTTTTAAGCTTTTTCCTACCTATGCAAAAATATGATAAAAAATTACATTCACATGATTAAAAATCACACATCCGGATTTGTGTTCACATGTTTAGATATCACACGCAATTCGTAATTACGAGGTTTAGGCACATCAAGCTTCTTATTCATGCATTTTCAAACTCAAACATTGACATTTGCATTAATGTGATTTTGAAATTAATTGAATATCAAGACTCATATCCACATGGTTTAAAAGTCACATATTGAGATTCACATTCACACAATTTCATTATACATAAATAAATAAATAAATTAATAAAATCTTGCATCAATAATTTTAATAAAACCTCGATATCATTCTATGGATAAATGCTTCTTACATAAACTTTTTTTAGCTCAAATTTTAGGTATTTTTTCAATTATTTAAATAGTGTTTTTGAACATAAAATTTTTAAATTTCTATTTTAAGCTTTTTTGTTTTTACCTAACTCATCTCTGTATAAATCAATATAGAGTTTTATAAAAATTAAAACATTTTTAAAAAATGTAAACTGTTTATTAAAAAATTTGTGATTTTTAAACGAAAGTGTTGAAACTAGTTACAAAAGTTAATGGATTGCTTGCAGAAATGTTTTTTAGATTTAGTGTAAGTTTGTAAGATTTAGTGTAAGTTTTTCATTTTTAATATGTGAGTGTATCTATATTATAATGAGTGTATCTATATTTTAATATGTGAGTGTATCTATTTAACCGTGTAACACCCACTTTGTATAGCATATACTTGTAAATAAACAATCCTTTAAAACTGAGTGAATCATTTAGGCAAATCCTGCATAAAAATAAATGAAAATACCATTGCCAAACTGGCAGCCCCATTCATCGCTTCCATCTCCACAATCTTCTTTACCATTGCAAACAAGTTTGTGTGAAATACAACCAGCACTGTGCACACATCTAAAATAATCTAGTCCACACTCTTCATCAGCTGAAATAAAAATTATTTTGTTTCATAATTTATACACATTGAAGAACACAACAATAGTTCACACACGTCTTTGATAATAAATTAAAGGAAAGAGAGCTAATATTAAAATGTAGTTTTGTACATAATAGCTAACAAAATAGTAACAATAAATAAATAAATAAAATCATGAGATAAAATGCTCTACTTTATAGCTCTGAAATATACAGTTTTCCAGTGTTTCGAAAATCCTATAAAAAACAAAATTGCATAAATAAAGCCATTTTTACCTTTGCAATTCTCTTCGTCTTCTCCTCCAGGACAATCAATCAAGGCATCACATAACCATGAACTCCAAATACAAGTACCTAAATAAAAATGAGAACAAAAATATTCTTAAAAGAAAAGCTATCAACTCTATTAACATTATATTTCATTTATAAATATTAACATTGTAGACTTTAAAGCATTTTGACATGGAAAAAATTTCACTCAAGAACTAATTCAGCACACATTTAATGAATAAAATTTAGTCTATCTCCAATTTTTTAATAAACAAACTTGAGATAATTCCCTGAAATACCATTTACTAATCTAATCTTCACTACTGAAGTATAAAGGAAAAAATATTTTTCACTTCCATATTTCTATTTCACTGCCATAAGTCATAATAAGATAAACAAAATATGAATTATACTGTCACAGGGCTAAAAATTTTAGGTACATAAAGATGTACCTCAGATTTTAATAAGTAAAAGAACATGAATATAAATATTTCATATGTTTAATTTACCTAAAGTAGGAACAAACATGTATGTTTTTATATTATGGTCCATTTAAATACAATAGTGTATAGAATTAATAATTATTAAAAAATAATTAAATTTCAAGAAGTACAAAATTTTATAGGTACTGCATTTTATACTGCAATAAATTGTAGTTTCATCTATTTTAATTATGCAAACCATGCTAAACAAATAATTATTTAAAGCAATCTATCATTAATTATCAAAAAATATCTCATACTTGGGGGTGGAAATTTCAAAATTATGGAAAAAAAACACATAAAATTAAAGTTATTAAAAAATGCATATACCTTAACAAAAAACATTTAATTAAAATACGCATAAAAATATTACTAAATAGATATAAAATTAAATACTAATAATAATATGAGATTTCTCTTGATGTAAATTTCAACATACATACAAAGGTACACAAGCATGAACCTGGATGTTCTTAACAGCATTATTTTAAAATATTAAGTAAATATAAATTTAAAAACTTCATGCAGATCACAGAACTAGGTCAAAAGGAAAAAATAGTTTTCAGAATAACTAAATTATTTAATACTTAAAAATACCTACATTTTGGAGCACATGGATTTAGTATCATTTTTCAAAAATCAATTCTGTATATGTATCTACAAAAATAATTTACATGTTCTATATCGATTGGAATCCTTAGAAAGCTTAAACGTTCACAAATGTTTTAGTGGCGGTAGAACAAATTTTTTTTTTATTTTGTGTTTTAAGAAGCTAGGAAGCGAAGGTTCACTAATGTGGACCGAGGTAATGAAAAGATTATAGAAAGAGACTGCAGGACTGAAGAGGACTCTCCATGCACATGATTACAAGAGGGTTAACACATTTTAGTATAAATACAAGTAATTTGAGACAGTACATTTTATGAAACAAAGGTCTTTGCAATAAAATGTTAAAACTTTTAATTTTTAAAACTTAAAGAGAAAGAAAAAAATACTTACCAGATTTACATCTAAATCTATTTTCTCCGCAGCTAGTTTGATTTTTATTGATAGGTGTGACTTCAGTAGTAGAAGAGGAATTTCTTTCATCAGTCTTATCTCCTGGAGGAAATAGAAAATGAATTTCAATGGCAAAAAAATGAATTATTTAATTAATAATAATATAATTACTATAATACCTCACGTAAACTAGAAAACTGTGCAATAACCATGAAAAAGTCCAAAAATTAAATTACATATGAATAATTTTTTTTTGAGTATTTTGGAAGCAAAATAAATAGTATATATTTTTAGGATAGAAGACATAAATTTATCATTACTTTTCTTCAACATTAATACAATTTTTGCTCCTAAATCCTACAAAGTTAGATCAAACATTTTTGAAAAGAAACATCTATTCTATAAGTTTTCTAGTACATTAGTCATAATCTTTTCCACATTTAACTTCCTAATCATTATTTATGCAGCAGTTTGTAGGTTTTCCTTAGAACTACTAATAATTTGAATGTTAAATTTAGAAAGCTAAACAAGAAACATACAGAACAAAGAATAATTGGTAAATGGTAAAATGCATAAATATTAGCATCAAACAACCTTGTAATTATTTATAAATCAACATTAGTTTTTTGAAATTTGTTGGCGCAAGATGTACAAGATAAGCTTTTTTTTAAAAAAGAAAACAGCGTACCAAAAAAATCGAGCAAAATTGGCTGAATAGTTTCCGAGAAATCAAATAGATAGTTAGATATTTAAATAGAGGTATTTAAAATTAATTTTCTCAAAAAACTATGCAATAAATTTCATTCAAATTTTATATTTTACAACATAAAATTAAACTGTCCTAAGTGCAGCTACCTCCTATATTTTGAGAGTTAAATCTGAATCCATAAAAAAAAGGTATATCTATTCAAAAAAAGTATGCTTTTGTGCCTGGTTTTGCAATTTAAAATATCATCCACACTAATTAATTCACATATTTGTGGTTACCCTCTCAAACCGTTAAGATCGAATCCTAAAACTCAAAGATCCAATTAGAGCAGAAATGATTCAGGGTGGACCATTTATTTTTTTCTGCACACATTACATTAGTATGCTCTCAAAACACGTTTGCATTTCAGTTTAAATGCTAAGTTAGCTTTATATAGCAATTTTATCTAAATTATCAAGTTAATCAATCAGTTCCAATTATTTGGAAGTTTATGCTAAAATGATAATAACTAACAACTCTTTTGTCTTTAAAAGGAAATTATAAACCTACAAATAAAAAAACCAGGTTATTTCGTGTGGGCGTACTTCGATTGATTTTGTGAGGACAATGTGCTGGGGGGAAAATACCACTGCTTTTAAAAATAGTATGCATATTTTTCAAAATGAAACAGAAATATGTCAAAACGCTCACCACACATATTCTCATCAGACATGTCACCACAATCATTGACACCATCACATCTCCACCAGAAAGGAATGCAAGTGCCAGAATTACATCTAAACATCCATGTTGAGCAGTGACCAGGCTCCCCAGTTGTAACACTACTAGGAGTAGTGGAAGAAGGTTTGACAGTTGATGTAGCTAGATAAATAAAATTTTAAATTACAGTTTTTCATTTAACAATAAGAGTTAATTTTGCATAAGTGTTTGCTATTGCTGAAAAAAAAGATTAGTATTTTTTTGTGACCCATAATTTAGCAATTACAAAAAATAATAAAAAAGTTTTAGTATAACAAATGATAAACCATTAACAATCTTAAGAGTTATTATGTAATGAATACATAAGACGGCTAATCTATGAAGCCATTGTTCCTTAAATGATTTAAAAAGACAGCTACTTGTAAAAATGTACCAAATTATTTATTTCATAATTACTATTTGGAAATAGAGAAACCAAAACTTGATACAGTAGGCTTCTGACTAGCCAGGATGCGGTTTGAAACAATTTTAAGATTGCCACCTAAACAAGTTATCTAATAAATATCCTTTGATAAATGTGCTTGTAGCATATTGTATTTTTTTCATATACAAAAGAATCGAAGGGAAAACGACTATTTGATTTATTAACAAACATAACATGATGAAGGCAACCTTTGAGGATTTGATTTGTTTTTGTCATTGAGCAAGAGTATCATTAAAATGGGTTTTATTAGATAATTAACCATTAACATAATGTGACTGTTAAATAGTTTTAACAAACTTTTAAAATAATGAGCAAGTATGGAACTTAAGTTTTGCCTATTAAAGAGCTATGATACACTTTTTATAAAAATAAAATCCCATTTGTTCCATCAGAATGAACTTGACTGAAAAATATATCTGGTCCACAATTCAATATTACACACAGTAAATAGCAAGTATATTGACAACAAACATGTGCAGAATGCACTAGAAATTTTTTGTAAGGTTTCAGCGATTGGCCACTTGAATGTTTTATGACTGTTTTTCATAAAAAGTTGAAAAAATGTAATATTAAAATTTTTTACTTCGAAATTTTTTTTGTTAGTCCCAAAAAATGAATTTCGATTGAATAAAATTCTAATATTGCTTTATGACAAGTTAAAACTTAGATACAGCACTAAACTAATTAGATTTTGTTTGGTGCTGCATCAAAATTTTAACTTGTCATAAATCAATATTAGAATTTTATTCAACCATATAGATAGAAAACTTAAAGGAAAAAAGTGAAGATACTCATAAAATTTATTTATTAAAATACCTTCTTTCCATTTTACAAATAAATTCAAAATTTTTTTTTATATCAGTCGTTATACACCCGACCCAACGTTTGGGTTTACGACTACTAATGTACAACTCCGTAGCCTTGTAAATTTTTAACCAATCCAGAAGACAAGGAAACTCCTGGATCAGTACCCCCAGCGGAATTGATTTGTTATGGGAACATGGAGGACTTTGCGACTCGACAGATTTAACGTGCATCAGTCACCATTTACTACACAGAGAGTCTTCGGGCGGCGGGAATCGAACCCACGAACTCCTGGACATGGGCCCAGTGCCCTACCAACCAGGCTATCCCGGCCCCTAATTCAAAAATTTAAGATAAACTTACTGCAATTAATCTCATCAGTATTGTCACCACAATCATCTTGGGTATCACACTGCCAAGACATAAAAATACATCGGCCATTACCACACTTAAACTGCCATGATTCACAGGTCATATTTCGACAGTTCTTTTCATCACTGCCATCATGACAATCTGAATCTCCATCACATCTCCAAGACATTGGTAAGCATTGTTGACCACTTTGACATAAAAATTCATTTTCACGACATGTCCTTTCAGGACCTAAGGAAAAAAAAAATATATAATTATCAAGGCAATGATAACAGCATACAATAATAAAATTTCAAAAACTTAATAATATTTTCCGTGATGATATTTTTTAAGACTGTAACATATTGGAAAGAAACCAATAAACTTACTTGTACAGTTGGATTCGTCTGAACCATCATGGCAATCATCATCAAAATCGCATAAATATTCTCGTCTGATACAACGACCATTTGCACACTGGAATTGACTTGCACTACATTCAGGATACTCTAAAATTGAATTATTCTTTTAAGAAAATAAGCAACTTTTACAATTTATTTGGTTAGTTCAAAAATAAGTTAATTAAGTTATTGTCAGTTTTTTTTTAACATTTAGATAATATCACAATATAAATATTTTTTTACATTCATTAAACATTATGTTTATCTAGCTTTAAAAACATATGAAAAAAAAAACATATTTCCAATTGATACTTGAGAAGATAAATTTAAACATAATTTGTTGCTTCATTTCAATATTGGAAATTTTTTTTTGCCAAGCTCACATCACTCTCGCAAGTATTACAATCATAAAAATTATTAAATGTGTCAGTGGCATAGAATTGTTCATAAAATACAATATTTGGGTTTTTCTAAAATAACAAAAAAAAAAAAAATTCTGACAATTCATTGCATTTATTTCAAATTGTCAAGCTAAACATAAGAAGCCACCATCTACTTTTTATTTAACGGATGTGCAATGCGCAAAAAATAGAAAAGAATCATCCTTAATAACTTTAAATCTAATGAATGAAGTTTCATTTACTTGGACTAAATCTTAAAGTTTCGAGAAGTGACTAAATCTTAAAGTTTATTAGTGCCAATGATATTTTATGGTATGAAATTCGTCACAAAGACATACTTTCTCTGAATAAACATCATGCTTTTTTCTGACAGATTTGGATTCTAGACCATTAAAGTAACCGTAATCTGGGAAATATGCGTCTTAATATTTTAATTAGGACAGCGGTCTACAGTTTGGACCCCTTAATGCTAATTTTACTTTTTGCATATTTCGCTATATTTCGCTAATTTTTTACATAAAGATGCAAAAAATAACTGCAAAAATAATTTTTATTAATTATTTAGTAATATTTTATTTAATAACATTTGAAAAAAAAATTGAATAAATGCAATTATGCAATTTAAAGAATGCAATTTTATGTGGCAAAATTTAAAATTTGAGTGAAATCCACTGAATAATTCCTGAGAAATTGAATTTTAAATGTGCAACTTTATTAAAATTCAATTTCTTAGGAACTATTTGACCAAAAGGACTTATCAGGAAACTATAAAAGGAATATTTTTAGACACTATGAAAAGATCACTGATAATTTAATATCATAGTACTTACTGCAATTGAGCTCGTCTGACATATCTCCACAATCATCATCAAAGTCACAAACAAAGGTAGAATGAATGCAACGATCATTTTTACATCTAAATTTTCCACCATCACAAGTTGAATCTGTATGATGATTGGTTTTTTTTACATTAATATTCTTCAATAAAATACAATATATTATGCATAGATTCTTGCAGCAAAGAGGCATATTTACCACATTGTTTTCCTTCATCGCTGTAGTCTCCACAATCATTTGAACCATCACACATTTTTGATTTTGGAATACACTTGCTGTTTGAACACTTAAATTCATCAGCTTTACAGTGGACGGAAGCTACAAAATAGATATAAAGTTTTCATCAAGATCTTTAAAATTAGTTTATTTAAAAAAAGTTGTATCATTTGAGCACTTAAAGTTTCACTTGACTAAGTGGAAAAAAAATAAATAAATAAAAATCAAATAGTAATTTGAAAATGCATAAAAACTTGATGACTTGCATAATTAACTTTTATACGACAAAAAAGAAGGATGAAAAGAACATATTTACTTATTTAAAATGTCTTAAAATTTTGGTTTCAACATACTCTTTTCTTCTCAGTGCAAACAATAAATTTACGACATTTATAACAAGTTGCTGTTCACTACCTGTAAGTTCGTATGGACGCAGAAACCTCCTTATTGTTTCAAAGGCTCCAAGGCTTTCCGTAAGTGTTTTTACTGATTTCAGTCAAGTTCACTTTCTCCAACTTTATTAGCCACTTATTAAACTTCTGCAACTATTTCTTGAACTGACAACAGAACACGGTTGAATATTTTTACCAACTGATGCATAAACATCAAACATGATGTTCGAGTCCTTTTCCCAAATTGCAACAAATCCTCATTTTCCTTTTCCTCATTAGCATTAGGAGTTACTGTTTTTTTCCCCTCAAAATAAATTAACTGCAATACCTTTGGAAAATATCAGTAGAATTTCTGAGCAAGAAGCAGGAATGTGTTAGTTTCAAAAACTATCTAATCGGATATTTTTAAAAGTAGAAAAATATTATTTGCTAAGGTAGCTTTCAAACAAAATGATATATAAAGGAAAAATGAAAGATGTGGGAACCATGGATCAAGGTACGACTGTATTAACAAAAAACTAAAATAGTTGATTTTTTTTTAAATTTTATGAAAAGACATTATAAAACATACGTCAAAAATAATTACTACTATGAAAGATTAATATGTAACAGCTTTAATTGTTAAAAAATAAAATAATTCTATATAATGTTGTACATTATTTAAAAGAAGTATAACTAAATGCTAACATAAAAGAAAACTTTAACAGGCTTTATACTTACAGTTACTATCTCAGTTTTTTTTATTATTTTGTTTAAAAATAAAATAATTTAATATATTATATATTATAGAGTTTTTTAAATGAATATAAGTATATGCAAAAATAAAATAAAACTTTTAACAGGCTTTATACTTACAGTCACTTTCACTGCATGTACCATTGGCCAGAAGAGCACTACCATTTGAACAGGAACAAATCTCAGAGCCATTGTTCAATTTAGTTTTGATTGCCCATTCTGGACATAAACAAACATGAGAGCCATCAGGATAGGCAACACAAAAATGACTACAATTACCATTAAATGGACCACTACAAGGCCCTGAGCCTATAAGAAAGCAAATACATTAACATAAAACTGTAAGTTTCAAGATAATTACTAAGATACTTAAGATTATTTGAATTTATTGCACACCTTTTTGTAGTGATGGGGCGAATATCTTCATATCCATGGCTCTATGAGTTGTTCTAGACAGTGTATTTATTCCAGAGCCATCATGTTTACTAGCCATTACAATAGCTTCCTTAGTCCAATCATCAAAATAAATCCAATCCTATGAGAAAAATAAATAAATATTTAAGCATATTTTTTGAATTTTATTAATTTAACATGAAATAATTATAAAAAAAATATAATTTTAATAAATGTTAATTAATTGTCCAGCATTTTTATAAATAGCAAATTTGCTGAGATTGCAATGTTTCCCCCCCTTAGATAGCATTTTTCTATAATATAAAACATGAGAGAAATTAGTCTGCCTAGCAGAAAAGCAAGTTCGTTAAGTGCAATTTTCTACGACTTTTATAGGATTTTTTTCTATGACTCATCTAATCAAGTAAAGAAAGAGAAAGGAATGCTGAAAGAATCTTAATCAAAAAAGAATTAACAATTTTAAAAAAGAACCTTTTACAACATATGTAAAGGACAATGTGAATGTCATTTATATAAGTCTGTTATTGCTACTTGAGAACCATGTTAAGCTAAAGGGCGCATGTTGAAATGGTAAAAACTATTATCGTAAGATATACAAAACAAGTAAAGTTACAATAATCTAAAGATGGATTTGTGTCAGCATCAACTATGTGTTTTTATGTACCAGCATCATCACTTTCCAATTACACTAGTGCAAAAAACAGTTTAATTCGAGTTAGCATCAATCCCAATCAATTTGGATTATTAGGACAAATTTATTGAATATTTCTTTTTCTGCAAATTAGAAGTAGGATACTTCAAAGATGAATAAATTAAACTTTCAAAGGTGCATTTTTATGCAAGTAGTGCATGGATATTAAAAAAAGCTATTTAAATTTGGAAAATATAAAAAGATGCAGAGAAAAGTTTGTCATTATGGCCGAACTATTTTAAATAATTGAAATAACTAGGTAGTGATTTCATATACAGTATAACAATATATAATATGCAATGCTTTAACTGCATCAGGGTGCGTAGCCAAATCTTTGAATCAAAAATAAGCACTTTTTAAAAACTTTTCAAGCACTTTACAAAAGTTTTTAAGCACTCAAAAAATGCATATTCAATCAATGATATTATTGAAAAACAAAAACTTTTTATAAACAGTTTTAGCGTTAAAAAAAAAAAA